>NC_072733.1:169532034-169635203 GCF_026930045.1 Uloborus diversus
TTAAATTTTGTATTTTTTGACTCATTTTTATTTTTGCTTCAAACTTTCAATATCTTAACTCTGCATCTGATTTTGAACGTTTTTGCGATTAGAAGTATGCATCTATGACTAACTCTTGCAAAAATAGAGGTCTTGTAGGTTAAACGGAGCACCCTGTACACTCTATTAATATAGTATTCGCCCTTAATGAGTCTTTCCCTTATGTTGTAGATTTCAGAATTAATTTATTTAAATGCTGTGGATATTTTCAGAAACCAATTTTTTATTCCTAAAGCCATTTCATATACATCTATCCATATAAAATGCTTCATCACTTTCTATCCACTTTAAATTTTCTGAACTTCTTAAGCTCAAAATGACTTTTTGTGAGAATGACCCATACATATTGTCAATTCTCTTGAAAAAGTGCAATTTCTTATCCCAGTTTCATAACATTGGAATAGTGCTTTCAATTTATTTATTTTTAAATTATTATTTATTTGTCACTGTGTAAAAAACCAAATAACCGGCATTCAACTATGCTAAATAAAACTTACATATGTAGTGGTATCACTTGTGGTATCACAGTGGTACTAAAATGTTGTAGCTATCCACTGTCCCTAGTCAAAATTTTTGCCTTTGATGGTCTACCAACGTAGCAAATAGATCAATATGTATCTTTAAATTAGACTTTTACTATGCTTCAAGTATCCAAATTTGAAATCAAGTTTCTTTTTTGCTTGATTGCATATATTAACTTAAATTCTCCAGAATTTTGCTTCATTGCCATCCAACAGTTTTTACAGGCTTTCACAGGGTTGGCAAAAACCCGGGTTTTTTTAAAAAGCCCATGGACCCAGGTTTTTTTTGGTTTCTTAAATAAAACCCAACTAAAGCTGGGTTTTTTAAAAATAAATGTGGTTTTTTGTCTTTTTTAGGGAAAATGTGGGATGCTTGTAGCATATTGTAGTGTAAGGATATGGACAAAGCACAAAAATTGTCTTGGGGTAAAAAAAGCTGGAAAATTCAGCGTTTTCTGAAGAAAAGTAAAAAAGACGACAAAACCCAAGAATGGTGAAGTTTCAGATTATTTAGTTTCCATGATTACCAACAGTTAGGGCAAAGTTAAAAATAAAATCTATTGTTCGTTTGTTTTTAATTACTACATTTACTTTTTTTACGTTTTACTTTATTGTATTTCATTTTGTCATGCAAAACTATTGTAGAACCTCAAGTAGTTTAAATCCCTTTTTACTGAATTCCAGCTTAATATTTTCTTTGAATTTTATGTTGCCTGTTTTTCTATATTTGTGTGCAGAGTAAGAAATATTAAACTTTTTCGTAAGATGATGAAAATACTGTACATCCTATTCTGTTTTATGTCTGACCGTTTGTAAAATCTGTTAATTTCTAAAAACTATACCTTGTTTATTTGAGATTTGTGACGTGTTGGTTTGCAGAAAATAATTCACATGAAAGCCTTTTAGCTAAAGTAGTTTCCTCTGTACAATCTACAAATATTGAGAAAATCAGACGTGACATGACTTAGTCAAGATAATTTGAGTTATTTATTGACCAGTTAAAGAAAAAAGTTCATTATATTTATTTAAAATCTTTGAAGTATTTTTTTAATGCCGTTAAGAGTTAAGGAATACTATTAAAGTTCAAAATTCATTTTTTGTGTCCTTTGTCTGTGGTAAGAACAAAAAAAAAGGAAGTTTAAATTGTAAAAATATTTAAATTAATATTTTTTAAACTTCTCAGAAAATTTAAAAAAACCCAAAAGTGGGCTAAATAATGGGTTTTTTAAATGGGTTTTTTCAAAAAAACTCATTGGGTCCAACCCAATTGCTTCCAATCTGGCCAACCCTGATGACCACTACATGCAACTGGCAGTTGAAATAACTTCCTGTTTTAGTAGCATTCAATATAACTTTGTCAACAGAACAAGAGTTTTTTATGCAGAAATTTCTAAGCTGCCTGGTTAGGTGTATTTTTTATTGAAGGTAAATAGAAAAATAATTAAATCTGTCGTTGCCATCCTTACTTATAACATTATTGTGCATAATTGTACTTTTTATGTTCATATTAAGTAAACCTTAGTTCAAAATGTGTGAAATATTAAAAAAGTTAGCCATACTTAATGGCTTGTCAGTTTAAATGCGTTAAAATGTTATTATAAACCTTATAGTCAAAGGTAGCAGTTTGCTGCCCCAAACAAAAATGAAAACTGCTGTCCTTCCCCAGCATAAAAAATTTAAAAAATAATAATAAATTGTTCATAAATGTAAGTCAATAACACTTGCAAATAAAAAATGTGAAAAGAAAAACCATATTTATTAAGGCTATAAATTCAAGTAGACAGTAAAAGGGACAAATTCAAAACAAATACTAGAAGAAAAGTTTTAGCAGTGGCCTCAAAAAATTATCTGGTCAACATATTAAAAAGGGGGGGGGGACAGGCTGTGCTTTTTATTTTTAGTACTTAAGCACATATGCGCGTGTGCAAACTAAATATTCAAAACATGTCCTTTTCTTTTTTTTTCATTAACGAGGATATGCACAAATATATAAAGTTTTTGAAAAAGTTATTAAAAAAATGCAGTTAAACAACACTTGAATTTGATGTTGAGAAATTAGTTGCTTGTAATGAACAACATTTCGGATGTAGAATTCCTGTACTGATTTGTAATAATTCATCATTGTCCTGTGACATCTATATAAAACTCCATTATGAGTTAGGGGCGAAAGAAAGTTGATTCTGAAATTGCCACCCTTAATTCAAGTTCTGATTTTAATATAGCAGTGTATGATATCAGTGTTCTCCTGCATATCCAGGATCTTCATTGTTTCTTTAATTGTGAGAAACTTTCTCTTCCCTTGCTTAAGCTAAAGCAACACACTTAAGTATCTCTATGTTAAATCAATATTCTCATTTAAACTAGAAAATACATAGTTTTTTTTTTATGCACTTACAAAGCGATGTTTCTTTGAGAATACTTTGCTCCACTGATGCTGAAGGCATGAAATACATCCACAAAAACCATATCTAAAGGCCAGTAATGGTGCCGATACTAGTCCCCGCGATTCTCTTTTGAAAATTTTTTCTGCTGTGGACAAGGAACTTACATTAGCACTAAAATTTATTCTTCCTGAAGAACTAAAACTCCTGTTATAGCCATTTCACATAAGCTGAATCGCGTTCTTGTGTCAGACCACTGTATTTATTTTTATTTTAGACAATAAATTTGAAGAAATATTAATTGATTCTTCAATCAAAATCAAAGAAATCTACTTTAATCATAACATTTGAAATTTACAAATTTAATCCTCAATATCTCAAAGAGAAATGAGCTTTTATGTGATTTTCTGCAGTTAAACAAAATTACATGTCTTGTCTTTCTAAAAAATGCTAATATGCTCCCTGGTGAAAAGTTAAAAAAATACAAATATGACAACCAGCAACAGGCTCTGGGCCCAGCCAGGCTGGTCCAAGTCGGTTTATAAGTCTCCAACAAAGATCAATGGCCCTCTTAAAGCTATATACCCCCTTGCTCATTATCCCCTGTTCCGGTAAGCTGTTCCAAGTGCCCATGACCTTACTAAAGAAGTAATTTTTCCTAATTTCCAGGTTAGACTGAGATTTGAATAGCTTAAAACAATGACCCCCTCATCTTGCTTTTGGTGCAAAAATTTAACCCATTAACATCTTTCATTTTGATAAGTTTAAACAACTGAATCATGTCCCCTCTGACTTTTCTTTGCTCCAGGCTATACATATTAAGCCTATTAAGTCTGTTATCATAGTCTAAATCTGAAAGTCTGCTTACAAATCTAGTAACCCTTCTTTGAACCCTTTCCAATACAGAAATATCTTTCCTGAGATAAGGAGACCAAAATTGAACAGACCAAAATGAGGTCTTACTAATCTCCTATATAAAGGCAGAAGAACTTGCCTAGATTTGTTTAAAATAGATCTATTGATAAACTCAAGCATTCTGTTGGCTTTGTTACTTGCAATGCTGCACTGTTAACTAAACTTGAATCCCTGATTTATTAAGATACCCAAATCAATAACGTTTTCTGTCTGACTAATCACCAAACCCTGTAAATAATAACTCTCACACTTATTTCCATGACCTAAGTGCAGCCCTTGACATTTCTCTACATTAACTGCCATACCCCACTTATCCGCCCATTTAGTAATATGATCTAAAGCCTCTTGAAGCTGTTTTACTTGTTCTTCATTCTCTGCAATCCTCATAACTTTTACATCATCAGCGAAACAATGTTTTCAGAAATATTTTCATCAGTCATTCATAAAAATAATTAACAGGACAGGCCCTATTCATGCTTCCAGAAATATTTTCATTGATGTCATTCATAAAGATAATAAACAAAAGAGGCTCTAAAACTGATCCCTGAGGAACCCCGCTTAAAACATCACTCCATTTAGAATGATGTCCTCTCACAACTACTCTTTGCTTCCTACCAGTGAGCCAATTTCCAACCCAAAGTAAAGTTTTTCCTCCTATTCCTATGTGCAAAAAAGTGCTGTTGCAATTCTCCAAAAACATGTAAGTGCAAAATAACAATTTTTTTGGAGAACTGCATATAGATAAATATATATATATATATATATATATATATATATATATATATATATAAAGTAGATAAATAATAACAACTTTATTGTTTTTTTAATAAAGCGAAATCACATGAAGTTAGGTGCCCACAAGAAGTATTCATGGGACAGATTGGCCAATTGAAATTTTTAGAGGGGTTAATTTTATAAAGTTCTTGATCTAATTTGGAGAGTCATTCTTGAGGGGCGGGGGGTGCCATTGCCTTTAAGTAGGACCAACACCCTTGGTGAAGTCACAATCAGATTATGTTTTAAATAAAATCCCAATGGCAAAAATATAAAAATTTCTTTTGACCCATAACATGTTGAGCTTGTTACTTATTCTACATTTAAAAAATTATAAAAGGAAAAAGAACTGAGTTTAGAAAAAAAAACCTTTTATAGGATTGCCCTTTGGAACTCTCTTTTAAGTATTTATAAGGAAATTTTTAAAATCCACTAGTTGCAAACTTTTTTTTTTGTATTATGGAAAAAATTAGTCTATATACCAAATTTCATGTTCTTACTCTTTACTGTTTTCCTGTGAAACATTCTGCACACTCACATATACCAGCTCCTCCTTTTATTATATGCATAAATTAAAGTCTCATTATTTAAAATTCAGAGAACTTGGTTAAAGTAGTAACAATGTTCGTAAAGCTGTATAATTTGCAGTATATCTCCAATCCTTTTAAAAGCTGACAAGTTTGCTTGCAAAGTTTAAAAGTACATAAATGTTTAAAATATTTCAAGAATCAGCATTATTGGGGAAAAAAAAGGAAATTGTTTTGTTGATTCCAAATTTTCTAAAAATTACATTGTCTTTTTTGCTACTGCAGTGGTTTAGATTTGTATTGTTTCCTTTTATCTTCATAGAATTTTATTTTAGGTAACTCCACCCCTTGGAATATTGTCTGTGATACTTTGTTTAACAGTACTGATTGAACCACCTCGTGGACAAGCAGAAGGTGGTATTTCTTCTGGTAATAACAGTGTGTTTCAAGACATCATTGAAGTTGTAAAAATGTAAGCATATCTTTAAATTTTCATTCATATTTATTTTTTAAAGTATAAGTTAGATTTTTTGTCTCTTTGTTCACCATACAAAAGCTTATTTTGTATTTTTACATGAAAGTACTTAATTGAGTAAAATAAAGAGTAAGTAAAGATAATACTCACTCTGGCCGATATGTGACTTACAGTAAAAACATTCAATAAAGTAAATGTTCAGCTATTTCTCATTCATGGAGCAACTTTCATTTTGGCTTCTTTATTTTTACTCTCAAGAATTTTTTTTGTTTGTAATAGTTTTCCTTGCTGTTTTAAAGCAAAATCAATGGCTAATGTACACTCTGGTTTCTTGCTGTCTCAATTTCACTTTAACAGCTTCCAGTGAACATATCTTGATAGAAAATCTTGACAACTTGATGTCAAAGTTTTGTAAATGATTCCAAAAAGCAGCGATAAACTTGACAAGCTATAATGCAAACATTTTCTCTGTAGGCAAATGAAGCACCTTTGTTATTTTTATTAGCAATTGTTTGGTTTTGTTTTGTAATTATTTGTAAGATAAATTCATTGACATCATCAGAGGAATGCTCAGTAGTTTTTGTGCATTTTTATGTTGTAGCTGATAAGTTATTCAGCTAGTATTCTCATCTAGAATAAATTTTATGTTTACCAGAAAGTGAAATTACAAATAAATAATATGTTAAATATTGAGCATAAAAGCAATACACAGCATATCAAAATTTGAATACTAAACTAACAACTAAATTATAAGAACATAGCATGTATAATAAATCAAAATGTCTTACAAAACTGTAGTTTTGATAAAAACATAAACTCATTTACAAGAAGCTTATTGTTTTAAAATAATTTTAAAGTCTTAAATCTAGCATCCCCACCTCAATCAGTTGCATTGAATCTATTTTTCCTTTAAAGATTTTCAAACTTATATAAATTCAAAACTTTAAAACTCACAAAAATTTTCTTGAACTTTACTCAATGGGAAGGGTAGAAACTGTGCAACTAATTCACTGCATTTCTATGATAAGGTTATGTCATTCAATAACAGAAAGTACTTAGATGTGTTTGTATTGACTTTCTAAACGCTTCAAATACAGTATCAAATGTTGTTTTTTTTAAGCAAACTAGCTCAAATTGAAGGGCAAACATAAAATTGGGTTTGAAATTGGCTTTCTGGGGGGAAATAAAGAGTAGTTCTTAGATAATTTTTCTCAGTGGACTGCTTTAATTAGTATTCTACAGGGTTCAGTTTTTGAGCCATTGTTGTCTAATATTTTTATTGATATTATTAGAAAGCTTTAATGGGAACATCAATCTTTTTGCAGATAATGTCAAAGTTATGGAAATTTTTGACAATGAAGAGCAAGTGAAAAGTTTTTTCAATAGGATTCAGATCAGATTTTTAAGTGGGCAGTTTGATGGGATGTGTTGGTCAAGGTTGGAGAATGCCAATGGCTCCCTTTTGGTTATGGAAATAAGCATGCAAGCTATTATTTAAGGGGATCTATCATTAGAGAAAAATAAAGAAACAGTTGTTGATTTGAATGTCTAAATTGAGGCAGTGAGAAGCAAAGGGATGTAAGTGGCAAAATTAAAACTTTGAAGATAACCAGTACAGGACAGCAGGGATAAAAGTTCTGTGGGAAAAATCTTCCCTTTGAAATGGCTCAATGAAAAAAAAAAGATAAGCATATTTTGTCAGTACCAGGTAAAATGAAATGTTGCAGCACACCGATGGCAGCTATATAAATCAGGCCATTGGCATCCTGAATATTAAAAGCTAAGTGCATGCATCACTGATATCCTTTAGTAGCCCTGATAGGTTCTGCTATGCAGTATGATTTAGAAAAAAATTTCAATGAACGCCTACCTAGGACCTTATCTTTAAACGCATTTTCTCAAAACTTGAAAATATTCACTTACATCCCTTTGCTTCTGACTGCTTTAATTGATCTATATTTTGAAGTGCGGCATAGGGAGTAACAAAGCTAATAGATTAAGTTTTATCATTAGGTGCAGCTCACAATAATTCTGAGGAAGTTCTGTTTTTATTCATAAGTTTAGTAAGACTTTGTTTAGAGTATGCTGTTGATTTTTATCATTCCACATGTTATATATTATGCTTCCAGTCTTTTACAAAAAATAATACATCTCCAAAGGAAAAAAAAATAATGAAATGCAAAAAATTACTATGCAATATTATTTTTGCAACATTGTATTTTAAAGCTATATATTGCTGAAATTTTTTTTTTTTTTTGCTTTAGTAATTATTTTATTCTATTGTAGACCATCATTTTTATGGGTAACCTTGGGCTTTACTTGTGTGACATTTTCTGTTGGAGCATTGGCATGGTGGGTACCTGATTTCATGACAAATGCTCTTCATGTGAAAGGTGAAATCCCAGACAAAGCACAGTAAGTGTTTCCCTGCTGTGAGCTTATATTTCTGTGTATGTGGTTGTAAGAATGTGTTATGTAGAATTAAGCTTTTCAGTGCTGTTAACTGTTGCAGCAGTTGGTGCAAGTCCATGATTGCCATGATATTGAGTGCTATAGTTAAATTTCAGTGTGTCAATTGATTTTTTTTCTCATCAAAAGCAGAGACATAAATCAGAAATCTCCTATCATCTCTTGGGAATAGATTGAACTTATCTATTCCTAAGAGAAGCAGTGGTGAAAGTATTCTACAATGAAACGATTAATCAAAATATACAACACCCTTGTGATGGCGTAAGTGTGTAATGCAGTGCAAATATATTTCACTGAATTACTCTTGACTGATGGGCACACAGTGCCCAGATACAAGGGCGCCCATATAGGGGGTAAGGGGGGGGGGGCTGAGGCCCCTCTTTGAAATTAGAACTTCTTTGCTTTTAGTACTTTTTTCTTTGCAAAAATGTAAAAACATTTCCTCTCCAGCAATTAATGAATAAGTTATTAAAAAAGGTCAAATTTTATTAACTCTAATCTGTACTGAAATCGGTTTCTATGGAGAAAATATCCTGCTAAACCATGGGGAAAATATTTAAGCCCCCCCCCCCTTAAAATTTTGCATATGGGCACTCTTGCCCAGATATAAAATTTTATGTTTTGCTGGAATTACATTTATGTGTCAAGAAACTCTTGTTCTCTAAATTCTGTCAAATTTTCTTAATAAACAAGAGTTGCTGCCGCCTGCCTTGTCTAGTGGTCAGAGATGTCTGACTGCGACAGGAAGGTCCGGGTTCGAATCCCGGCTCGGGCATCGACGTACTTTCTCTCTCCTGTCCTTGTCTTTTCTTTGTGAGAATGTGTTGTGCTGTGAATGGTTTCCTGCCGTATAAACGGGTCCTTATGGCATGCATATACTGTAGAAGTCTGACTTCACACCAAATTACAGTATAGTTTTCAAAGTGAAGCAGTGCACCCCAAATTGCCAGTTTAGCTGGCACACAACAACAACAACAAACAAGAGTTGCTCACTAGGGTGGTTTGAAAAAATCATTTAAAAAAAAATTTTTTTGGAATTGCATTACCTCTCAAAAACTGTAGTTTGGTATCTTCAATTGAACAAAAATTTAAAAAACTCATTTGTCATCTTCAATTCGGACATAAGGCTGAAAGTTTGAAAAAAATAGCCAAAAATTGAATTTTTCAAAAAATAGTAAAATTTTTTTTTTTTTATTTTTTTTTATAATGCAACAGCTATAAATTGTTAGCATATAGCGTACTTTAAACCTAAAAAATATTTTAAAGCTTTTACATAAGATCTTTAGTTTGTACTAGCCATCAACTTTCTCCATTAATATGATGCTTTTTTTTTCTTTTTTTTAAGTCCAAAATTATACAAGTATTTGAACTTTTAATTTTCAACAGAAAAAAAAAAGTGAATCTTTCGAACATTCCTGGTAACAATATATAAAAAGCATTTTAAATAAATTCACTCACTTAGGAAATGATTATTTTAATTACTTTTTTTTTCTCATTCTCCGCTTTAACCAGAATTTTGCTTAACCAGTTTATATCTCTGGTCCCAATTGAGCCGGTTACTTGAGAGTCTACTGTATTTTATTTAAGATGATTTACTGGTGCCTTGAGTTATTGGGTCCTAGTTAAGATATTTTTCCAAATCTTATCTAAAAATATGCTTTAAATGGGTTTATAAAATTTTTTTAAAAATTACTTGAAAAGTTTAATTTTTGTTTTGAAATATAAATGTGCACCCTTTTAACTCTTTGGAGTTTCAGAAAACCTGTTCCTTTGTCTTCAAAGTAAAGTTAATATGTACTACAAGTAAAGTTATAAAGTATCATTGTAATGAAAAAAAAATAAAATAAATATATGAAAATGTCAACGCTTATTTTTTTTTCTTTTTACGTCTTTGTTTTTGCATAGTCTTATTGCTGCCTATGAAGGGAGACATGCTAAAAAAGTGTAAGAGTTATCTTGATACAGCAAATAATATTTTCCCCCATTTCTTTAATGTGCCCATTTTTAGTTGATTTATAATTGGTCACATTGAAAGAAAAATAGTGTAATAATAAGTATTTATGTGTTATATGTTATTGCATGTTGTACACGTTACATGTTTTTAAAAATGATCACATGTTTGTGTTTTCTTTTTTGTTTCTAAATTTATTTATGACTGAACAATTTAATTTCATTTAGATTTTGTTGATTTTTCAACTTTTATACTTAAACTTTGTTTCAGAGTTAGCTTGGTGTTTGGAGTTATTACTTGTTTTGCTGGCATAGCTGGTGTTGTATTAGGTTCTTTGAGTTCTCAGTTCTATAGAAAATACAACCCTAGAGCTGATCCATTAATTTGTGCATATAGCATGATAGCAGCTGTACCTTTGGTATTTACTGCATGTCTCATTGCTGCGTCAAACACTACATTAGCTTACGTAAGTTTCATTTTGACGTTATTTTTTATTCTAACATAATAAATTTGAGCATATTACTTTGTATGTTGCATGATGTACAGGTTATATGCTGCTTACTTGTTTTAATGCATTATAGGAATGCTTTTGGTTTTATGGTTAACTTTGTTAATGCTACATTTTAAGCCCTCATATGATAGAATTTAAACTAAAAACTGCTTAATATTCAGTTTTAAATGGATGAGGCAGTTGTAAATATAGCTAAACTGAAAATTTATATATAAACACTGCAGAAAAATGTTGATTTTTTGGATTTTGATTCCAATTTATTTTATGTAGGCTTTAATATTTTTTGGAGTTACACTTTTATGTGTAAATTGGGTGCTTGTTGCTGATATAGTTTTGGTATGTATAAATTTTTCTTCATTTACTTGGATTCTATTTTCAGTAATTGTTGTAGCTTCTACACTTACAAACCTTCTTTTTTACATGTTTTTCCCTTTTCTATGATAACTTTTGTGATCGTAACCGGAGATTTAGGAAAATAATATGTAGGATTCATTTACGTGTCACATTAAAAGAGCATCTAATCACTAATGCATTAAAATTTTTCTATCAAGAAAAGTTATCACATTTCCACTAGTTTTTGCTAGAAATAAATTTTGTAGATGAAAGTGAAGATTGTTGGAATAATTGATGACTGAAGAGTGTAAAGAAAAGCAAACTATACTCGAAAATACCATCTTGTTTTCAATCCAGTTTTTGGTATCAATTACATTTAAGTTTTAGTTAAATTTAGAAAAACTAAAGTCAATACACCTATAACTGATTGGTTGAGGACGCTAATGAAACTGAAAATATAACAAAAGGCTCTAAGATTTGAACAAAAGCATTATAGTGCTTAAAGACTCTCCACAGTATTATTTTCATTTTAATCCATTGAGTGAGGAAACATTTTCTTATTTATCTGAACTTGCAATAGGTCTTAAGCAATACTTTCTATTCTTATTCAAGACAGCTAATGTAATAAAGGTTTTTGCATTATCATTAAACTTTTCTGTAATATTAGAAACACATTGATATTTTGTCCGTTTCAACTCCTTTAAACTTTCCTAGTAGTAAAGAGGGTAGCAGCCTTCAGGCTTAGTTTTTGAATTTATGTATGAGTTTTTTCATTTGCATGCCTCTCTTGCACATAGGCTGTTTTCTTGGGGTTACTTTGTGCTGTGGGAAAAGAGATATCTGTATTATCATTCAAGATTAAAATTATGTTTTATTACAATTGAGAATTTGTCCATGTGACATATTTGTGTTCAACTGAATATAATTGAGGGCAATCAAATACTTCATTTGGAGACTATTCATTGCAAGAAACATTAGTTTGGTAAAACTTGTAACTAAGTACAAATACTTTTCATGTGCCAAAACATTTTAACTTTTTATAAAGTCAATCCAGGTCAACCAATGCACTTTTACAAATTGTCCCCATCTGACCATCTACCATTTTGATGAAATTTTATAGAAATGTACACATGCTTTTGAAACTAATATGCAAATTTTAATCTTCCAAGATCCAAGTCCTGAGAATCTAAGATCACTTAACTAATACTCCAAAATTTTTAGAGCAGCTTTGTGAAACAAATTGCCCTGCTAGCTTGCAGAAAATTTTACTACATTGGAGTTCTGAAATGTTGGGAGCTTCAAGTAATCTTTGTTAATACTTACTAGTGTTTTTGTGAGTTTAAGCTCATTAGCATTTGTGTCCCAGGAATATAAACATTTGGAAAAACTCAGTAGGGATTTTTTTTTTTTGATTTTCATAAATTCTAAGCAATACTCATTCAAGAGCTCGTACTTTGTCTATTTTTTCTATTGAAAAAATAGCTTTTTGATGCAGAGCTCAAGTATTAATTCTGTAAAAGATATTGTTATCCAAAAGTGGATCAAAATACTCCACATCAAAAAAAGCTTATTTTCACCATTGGAAATAACTCCTCCCCCCCATCAGAATGTGTTTTATAACTGTGTTCTTTTCACTAGGAGAAAAAGTGAGTTTCTTAAATCCAGAAAAATATTTTACCCCCAAGTTTCGTCAAGAGTTTACATGCATGCTGCACAAAACCTAATGAGATTAAACTAAGCAAAACTTGAAATTTCTGAGTGAGGGCTTTGGGATGCAAAGGCATGTGTTCCAGTTAGGTGGTTAGCAGAGCACAGGACCCCCAGTGTTAAGTTCCCTGGAATGCTTGGTACTCATTTTACCAATCGAAATTTATAGAGGTATGTGACTATGCACAAAAGACGAATGTATTAATTACAAAAAGTACTTTGAGCTACCAAAATTTTAGGCCCCCAGTGTAATGGAACACTCTGCAAGCTCAACCTAAACAAGGTAATTCATAAAAATAGTTTTTCCAGCTCATTTTTTCATTCTTATTTCAGGGCTGTCCTTCAAAAGATAAATAAAAATAACCTTAATAACATGCATGGCTGGAAAGCTAAAAATTGTTCCTATTGCAATCAAAAAATGAAGATCCAATTTTAGAGTGGAAATCACAGAAAGAATAATGTCTACAGCTGAGTAAATTAGCGATGAAATTCTTAAGCGCTCCTCCGTAAATGCTTATATTTTTGCATTACGACTTAAAAGTACTGCTATTTAACTATCTATTAATCTAATATAATAATGTTTAGTGAGTGTAAGCTGTGAGAAATATTTTTTAATATTACATTAAGTTTTATGCTTGTTTTGCATACTTTTTGTTTTTAGTCTGTATAATTTTCATGCTACATGTTATTCTTATGTTGCAGCAAAATTATATTCATTCTTTGTTAATAACTTTATTTATCAGTTTCTTGCTACAGGAATGCTTAAAGCAATTTTATTTGAAAAATATTTTCCCTGTTGGTTAACTGGCAAAATTTATCCGGTTATAAATCAAATGAATCATTAGTGTTTTTCTCATTTCATTTTAAAAGTCCTAGAATTTAATTACTCATGCTTGTGCCAAGTGAATATCAACTATGAGAATTATTTTTTAATAAGTCGCCCAGTACACTTTTATGCTACATCATATTCTTTTTTTTTTGCAGAAAATTACATTTGTCTATTGTTAATAAATTGATTATTTCAGAAAGGGCGTAAGTCCAATGGATTTCCGTAGGACTTATGCCCTTTCTTAAATAATCGATTAAAATATATTCATCATAGTTTCTTGTAAAAAGTGTGCTTTAAAAAAATATTTGTAAAACATTTTTCCGCAGATTAATCCACTAAATTTGACTGATTACGAATAATCGACAAAGTGGCCAATTATGGCCGATTAATTGGTGCATTCCTATTTCCAACATCATATTTCTCCAACCAACATGTGAAATGATGGGTCTTTGATTCATAATTTTTTTAATATTAATTTCATCCAATATGAATAATTTATACAAAAAGTAATAGGTATACACTTTATAAAAATATTATAAACTACAACCGGTCCAAAAAATATAGACACTAGCAGAAAATATAATTCACAGTAAAAATAAGAATGAGGGTATTTCATTTCGTATGTGTATAATAATAAGTAGTAAGTGAAGCACAAGTTATGGTTAATTTATTTGAAAAATTATCATGTGATTAACTTATTTAGAAAAACACAAAATGGGATGTCTCATAATTATAGGCAGTTTTTAATTTATTAGTTATGGTTAAGGTAGAGAAACACAATTAAAAATGTTAATATGGAATTGTGTTCCCATTAACATTTTTTCTTCCATTATTATCCATGGATTATGTGTTACAAAAAATGTCAAATTAATGAAGTGCGGATTATATGCTGTGGTGTATCATCTGTGCCTCCATTTACAGGAGATTCCATCAGCAGAGACCATTTCATAGCCTGTAGGATTGGTCAATTTACATAGTTTAATTTTTTTCTCTTATGTGATTCAGACTGCATGAAATAAACAACCTTACAGTCTGGGAAGAAGCACTCTCCGTTGCACTAAAGTAGACCATTTGCTCCTTTGTCTTGACTTCTTGTCTTTAAGTAATTAGTGTACTATCAACAAGATTTCGAGAAAAAAATAATTTTTTTGGATTAATTTTGATTATAAATTAAAAATTATTACTTTTTCACGTTTTTAATTTAGCTGCTGAAACTGTGTGCAAAATCAAAACAGCTTCTTTATTTAGCATTGTATTATTGGTAGGTCATACAAAGGTTTTTTTCTTCAGGTCAATTTTAGGACCTGGGGATCATGCACAAGAAAATACAGTTCCTCAAAGTACTTCAAACATGTGGTTTTCTATTGAAAGTATCAAGTTTTGAATTATCTATTGATAGAGTTCATAAATGGGTCCTGGGTCGAAAAGTTGACCTCCATTTTCATATAAATTTTGTGTTTCATGTTTCAACATGTTTTCCAATGGATTTAAGTCTGGACTAAGCGATAGCCTGTCCATGTCATTGATGATATTCATGTTGAACCACATATTTGTTAAGTAAGATACATGAATAAGCCTTTTGTCTTGCTGAAATGCATAGTTTGGTCCACCCAGCAAATCCTATCTTCGAATAAAATGGTCCTCTAATATTTGTTTATAGTCATGAAAGCTCATTTTCTTGCTATAAATTGCCAAAACTGTTTGTTGGTTAAATGCAAAACCAGCACAAAATGTAACATTAAAACTGATGAGAGAATATAATGTCTTATGTTTATAAACTGCTGTTAACAACACCTCTGTAGTTACATGAACAAGTAGAACTGGGATGGACCCAATGAGTATAAATTTTACTAGCATGATTAAGAAAGGAACAAAAAGCTTTTCTTGTAGAGAGCAAAATGGAGAATCAGCAATGACCTCGGGGTGGTTTTAGATTCAATGAACAAACGTTTTTGGCAATTTGTAGCAAGAAAATAAACGCTCATGACTATCAGCATCATCAATCTGTATTTCAGCAAGACAAAGCACCCACTCATGTCACTCACCAAATATGTTTTTCCCCATGAATAATATCAATGTCGACATGCTTTCCATTGGATTCAAATCTAGACTATCGCTTAGTTCAGACTTAAATCCAATGGAAAACATGTTACATCTAGTACGAAAAATTATATGAAAATGGGAGCCAATATTTTTTGACCAAGGACGTTAAATGATCAATAGAACATGGTGTAACACATTTCCATTATGAACTCTTCCATTGATAATGCAAAACTTGATACTTTCAATGGAAAACTGTTTAAAGAAATTACAAGTTTTGGAATCGCATTTTCTTATTAACATTTGTAACTGTTTTTTAACTTTAAATATAATGGGAAATAAAAATTTGTCTATAGTTATGAGACACCACTGATTTTATTTTTTGTTTTTCTTCGTAACTTTGATGCACGTTGTTTCGCATGAATTAACCTGAACTTGTGCTTCATCTATCACTATACACACATGAAATAAAAATCCTCCCATTCATATTTTTATTGTGTATTGTATTTTATGCTTTTGTCTACAATTTTGGGAAAGGGTGAATGTATAATGCATATGTACATACGGATTTTACTAATTTCATATTTAGGTAAAATTATCACTCATTTACAGGAACTAACAAAGCTTGGACACCAGGTCGCCCAGGCAACTGAAAAAAATATTTTGACTAGTTTTGTCCATACAAGAATTTCTTAAAAGCCACATGTTGCTAAACTTGCCTATAAACTCTGAAAAATAATTTGTCTGCCTCCGAAATTTTTTTCCTAGCTCCTAAGAATTTAGTTTTTGGTCAGCATTTGCTCTTTCACCTTTTAGATTATTTTTCAAGAAAACAAGATTTTAGATATTGACCCCCACCTCGCCTAAATACCTGAGTAAGTATCCAAAAAATATTTACAAACCTCCTGGAAATTTACTTGATCCACATCACTACTTAAGTATTATAAAATGTTTTGCTGGCTTAGCCTAAACATGGCAACTCCTGTCACAAAGCTGTTCCAACATTTTGAAACCTTTATTCGAGATAACCTAGATCCTCAGAACGTGGGTCTTGTAAGCTGAAAATTTTCTTGTGTTGGTTTCAGAGGCATATGCTCATCTCTGTGAAACTTCAACAAAATATCATGTGTTCAGGTCATGACCACTAGATAACTTGCCATGAAATAACACTAAAGCTAAATATTGGTTATTGAATCACTTTATAAGTTTTAAAGATAGGCATAAGTATGAGTTTTTTGATTTCGATGCATTTTAAGTGGTGTTATTTGAAAATTTTGAACTTAAGCTTAATAAAGTGTATATTAATAATACTAGTTTACCCTAAAAATAACCAAACTTTTTGTTCTTTACTGTGAATGAAAAATATATTTGAAATACTTCTCAAATTATTACAATTTTCTATTAGTAAAAATAACAGCTTTGGTAGTTTGTGAATTAAAAATGTTTTCCATTTCTTAAATCTTTTTTATACATTTTTATTTGAATTTTGTATGTAAAACACTACTTCAAATCATGAACTGTAAGCAAGTAATATGTTGAGACAAAGTTTGTTCTGATTTGCTGTTTTTCTGTAACTATTTGGCCACAACTAAAAACGCTTTCCAGCAAATCTGTTTTATTTGTTTTATGATTTTTTGTATCTACAGCTTTTATGGTTTATTAGTATGTTTGTGATGCTTACTGTCTTATTCAGTTTTCCTTCCCCTAAAAGCATAATGTTTTGACACCACTATTATTTTCAGCAATAAATTTTTATTTTCTGCTTAATATAATTTTATTCTTTCGTTATTTTATTGGTATAGAAGTGATTCAATATGGTATTCTAACATAAAGAAGTTGAAGAGGTAAATTAGTTTATAAATGTATTCATCATGTGAGCCAAGGAAGGTCACTGGAGCTTAACTTTTATCTTTCTTTATTTTAATTTCACATGATTTTTTGTTTTACAGGGAATTCAGACAATTTAAGCATCAAAATAAGATCAGAGATTGTAGGGCTCACTTCTTTTGTTAGAAATTAAGTCCATGTCAGCTGATATATATAAGCTAATGTTGTAATGCAATATTTAGTCATAGCAAAAAGGAAAATATTTATGTGTGTTGACTTATTAGCTTTATGGAAGATGTTTATCTTGTAGTGCTCCTATTAGGTGTTTTGTGTTGGTTTTATTTATATCTTAATGAAATGGGTCAATTTATTTCTGATACTTATTACTAAAGCATGAAAACTGCTATAGCTCATAATTTAACATTCTCTTTTATGGAAATGAGATCTGGGAAGGAAAGTTGAAGTTAAAAACAGTCATTTAATATTTCCAATAAATATTTTCAGAAATGATGGTGTGTATCAATTGTTGATCTAAGAGATTTATCCCATTTCTAATAACCTGATTCTAAAGAAAAATTTTTGAAAAAAACATCTTCATGAGACTAACTTCTTACATTTGAATATCTTATGAGTTACTTCTTGAAATATACAAAAAAGCTAATTGAATAAAATTGTAGATAAAAAGGATGAAAGAGTTGCTCTTTTTCCCATTACATTCAGTGTTATTTTTATTGTGGTCAAGTTCCACTATTTTTCAAGACTAAAGTAACCTAGAGCTCTGAAAGTAGGAAATTTTCTTTTAAAAAGTTATGTACCATTTTAAACAATTACTCCAAAAAGGATATGAAGTTGATAATATTGCTCTATAATGGAAGCAAAACTTGATTCATTCTGCTCCAAGATAGATTTAAAGTAAAAATTTTATTTGCTAAAAATTTTGACAAACTTAGTAACAAAGCATTGCTTAAGCAACAAACATCGCCTTTTTTTTTAAATTCATTTTTTAAACAAATGTCTCTGTATCTTTTTTAGAAAGATAAGAATGTTTTTGCAGATGTGAAGAATAAGATTTTTTTTTACTCTTTTATAAAAGGGACCCTTTAACAATACAACAGCAGTATATTTTACCATCATTACTGACAAGGCACATAGAAGTGTTGTGAAACATCCTGGATATTAAATAAATTTGCTCATAACACTTATTTAATGCATTCTGCACATCTTTCTACTCCTTTTATTCACAGTCTCCTACCTATGTGTTTGAAAGTTTAGAATGACTGTACATTGTTGCATAGCATGCAAGAATTAAGCTGATTTGATGTGTATCAAGCCCATGTTATTGGTTGGAAGACAGTAGTTCTATCCATTAGACTATGTGGAACTTTTGTTTTTATGCTACTGGAAATAAAATGTTATTTTTTGAGAATTGAGAATATGGAAAAAGGATAATTCATGTATATAGCAGACATAATATGATGTTTCATTCTTAAGTTGATGCAATAAATCTTAATTTTATTTTATTTTTGTTTTTGTAGTATGTTGTTATTCCAAGACAAAGAGCCATGGCTGAAGCAATTCAAATAACAATATCTCATGCTCTAGGAGATGCATGTAGTCCTTGGGTTATTGGTACTGTATGTACATTTTTTAGAAATGTTTTTGGTGAAATTTTAGAATAGATAATTGATGTGTTTTCTTTTCAGATTTCAGATGAAATATCGAAGAAGTTATCGGATGGTGACACAAGCATTTTTATTGAATTTACAAGCCAACAATATGCTTTATTTGTAACAATGTTTGTGTTAGTCATTGGAGGTCTCTTTTTCTTCATCAATTCATTTTATGTTGCTGAGGATAAGAAGAAATGTTGGGAGCAAACTCAAAGTAAGTTGCTTAAAATATTTCATTTCCATTTGTATTTTAGTTTTATGTTCTACACATATCTTTAATATGCAGGTTTTTGTTTCCATGGATGCTTAATTTCAATCTAGTAAAAGTAATATAAATAAAATGGTAATAGAAATTATATATGAATCTGTTTTTGTTGAAAATCATAAATTACTAATTTTATCAAGAAAGGAAAAAGACTTCATAAGATATAAATTCTTCACATTAAAGAAAAGAAGCCATGATGTTTGCTAGTTTGTTGTGCGGTTGAGACAAACCTATGTGTTTATCTTCAAATAACATAAAACCATATCAAACTCATCTTCATAAAAATTTCACTTATGACCATTTGACAAAAAAAATCATTCATATAGACTCTACTCAAAATATGAAAAACTTGGATGTGCACTTGATTTGTATGATTTGGTAATATCATTGAATACCTCAAATATTTAATATAAAGAAGGAAAAGTAATCTTTCGACATATCAACTATTTATAATTTTACTCATAACATGAGAGTCCTCTCTCAAAACCATGTGAAGGGCTATGGGGAAGAACGATCAAAGTCCATTTTTCTAAAAAAAAAACTCTGGTTAACCAATGGGAACATGTAGATTATTACATACAGTATTTAGGAGAAATATTATTCAGGCAAGAATCATCATAGTGAATGAGTTTTAACAGGGAAGAATGAGGCTAACTCGGAAAAGATTTGAGGTTTCAAGCTTAAAAACGCACTGAGGAAAATTTGTGCATGGTAGACTATGATCATTCTTCCCTGTGGCCCTTCATTTAATATTAAAAATACTTGAAAGTAAAAAAAGGAATATTGTATTTTTTTGGAAAGTCACCTTTTAGTTGTGTCAAAGCAAACAGTGGAAAATATATTTCTGAAAATCCCTCACATGCTAAATTTTATCTCTGATGGTTTAAGGGATAGCTCCCAAGAATTCCACCTAATCACTCTAAGAGCAAAGAGAGAGTAAAGAGCAGATTACGTGTCATAGTCCAGTCAATTTAGAGATAAAAATAGGGATCAAATAATAAAAATTCCAACAGCCAAATTTTTGTAGATACCTTGGGTTTACCATTACAAATAAAGTGTCAAGTCACCATCGATCCCATGTGTGCTAAAAAACTTATTGGGGGTGAAAAGTCAAAATTTTAAGTTTTATGGATTTTTCTCGAAAACAGTAAGTTTTATCGAAAAAGTACCGCAGACCACAGTTATAGACCTCAAAGTTCTCTGTAAAAATGGTCCTTATGATTTTTGCTCCAAGGACCAACCATTTCCGAGATATTGCATACTCTCAAAAGACAGTCAGTCACATACAGAATCCCCTTTACTCGCATGGCCTTCCTGACTATTCTAGTCTGTGTGGCACTTCACATACATGCTTCTTTTAGTGTTAAACATGCAGTTTGAGTGACTAAACATATTTATTAAAAACGTCTACTGTTGTTTGTGCTGATCAATATTTTTTAAAAATCACAATTTAGCTTTATTTGCAATAAACTTTTGACTGAAGGTGAAAGTCTTTTGTGGTCAGTTGTGGAATGCCACCTTTAATCGATGCAAGTGTCGTGAGAAGTGAGGAGTTTGCTGATTATTTAAGAAGTCTAAAATCCGTTACAATTCAAGTGGATTGTGGAAAGTCATACACCCGGAAAAGTTCAATCTCTGCAGCAAAAGTCAATGTGAGGATGAACAGGCCAGTACTTCAAAAGTTAGTCCACCTTGTACTAGAGCGGGATTAAGTGAATCTGAATCCAGCTTTTGTTTTAAAAAACACTGCTTATTTTGTTGCGAGGAAGCAGATGAAGAGGCTGAGAAGAAGAAAGTGCAAATTTATCCTAGAAAAATTCATAAAGTTTCTACACTTGCACTCAAAGAATCACTTTTAAAATTAGCTAAAGATCATTCTGATGATGGGGGAATAGCTGTCCTTGCACATATTAATTTTTAGTATGATTTAGTCGCTGCTTTATAAATTTTTCTGCGATAATTCTGCGCTTTCTTCTCAACTTCTTCATTTATTTTTACCAATATTTTTGGGCAAATGTGTAGAAGCTAGTGGGAGGGGCTTCTTTTTTTTCTATTCTAAAAATGAAGAAACAAACAGCTATATGGAATGCTATTTACTGGTATAGGGTTCCAATAGATTTTTTATTTCTCCCTTGTGTCAAGGTAAAGGGGTATGTAACAGAAGTTAAAAGCCATCAATAGTTCTGCTATCTTTCAATATTTATTGAAATCAGAAAATAAAAAAAGGAAGTAGAAATGTCACTATTTGAGAAACTTGAGTACAATGCACACAGCTATCTCCAACCTTCTTCATTTTCATAATTTACTGCATAGTGCTGAGAGGGCATTTATTAAATTAACAGCTAAAGAAAACAAGAAAAAGGTTTTGAAGTTCAACAAATTCCCAAAAGCGCAGTTCCAGTTACTCCAGAAAATAAACCTTCATCATACTCAAAATTTTAAAATTTAGTGAAGTAATAAAAATTCCTGAACGCATATAATATAGGTTTTTACTTTTACATTGATATTTTCACACTAAATTTAAAAATACATTTATATAATTATTAGATTTGTTCTATTCTCGACTGAAGTTTATATTTTTCTTGACAAAATCTTGCATTTCAACAAATGCTGCAAAATATAAGCATAACTAATTTTAGTGCTTTGCAAAACATGCATTTGTTAAAACTTTAGCTGATGTATCTTGTTTGTTCATAATTCATTTTATACATTTGGTTTGAATGAGCATGTTATTTATTTTTTTAAATCAATTTAGGTTTTAATAATTTTCTTCTTTTTTATTTAGATGAAATGTCTGCTATTCTCATACCAAACATATCGGAATATGAAGAATAATATGTAATGATGTAGAAAATTATTTGCTCAAAGTCTCATTGTTTTTTCTTGTTTTGTTTTGTTTTTATTTGCTCAATTTGCACAAGCGACATGTGATTGTATATTTTGTATATTAGAGCGAACACACTTAAAAAAAAAGTCGGTTAGAAATTTCAATATTTATTCAATTATATGAAATTATCACAAACCTTTTTGAGATTAAGCTTCTGTAAATTAAAATTATAATTCACATTAACTGTTGTATTGATTGTCTATTAAGAAGAACTTGTTATTTACTGTGCACAAAAGCAACAATGAATAAATTTGAGTATACAATATAACCTATAGGTAGGGCAGCCCTAACCTGGCAGCCTTGTGAAGGCTACACAGATCCTAATTGCAGCATTACAACAATGCCAGTTTAGGTTTGTCCCAACTATGAATAAAACCACATTGTGGGACATACATAAATGTTTAACTATGTAACTATAAAAGAATTGAATAGCTGCAAAGAGGCTAGTCTCTACAGCAGTGGCAATCTCAAATACCATAATATTACTCCTCCTTGTTAGCTGCCTTATTACTGTTGACTTGCACTAGGAGTTTTTTGTACATTAAACCTAAAACTCTATTTGCAATTTGGCAGCAGTTTTTTTCAGTAATAAAGCATGCAGCACTTTCACTACTGATGAGATCAGTTTCTTTACAACTAGTATTTTATTGTTTAAATTGTTTAATAGTGGTTTTATTTTGATCATAAATGGAAAAAAAAATATGTATCTATCCCACACATACACTCAAACCTCATTATGATACTTTTCCAACTATCTGGACATAAGAAAGACAAGGTTTTAACTGGAATTACTCCAAAATATTTCATTAAACAAGTACTAATAATATAACTACAGATTTAACAAATTTTCAGTTTGTGATTAAATTAGGGAAACTTTAAATTATTTAACTAAAAGCTAAAAGTATAAGAAAGTAATGACTTGGGTTTTTTAAAAATCTTCCTGTAAAATATTTTTCTATGAGGGTTTGCTTACTTCTTGAGTTATGCTTTAAAATAGGAAATGTATGGTGTCTAAAAAGTCAAAATTGTCTTTTTCAGCTATGTCTCTTCCTAGAAAGATCTTTTTCTTCACCATTGATGCATTGCAGTGCTTTTGATATAATTGATTTGTCTTTTAGTTAAGAGTCAATTTCTGAAGATATTCCATAGATTCTTCATGTTCCCATGCTTCAGAAAAATGGTGGAAATAGTCATTTTAGCTGATGTAAAAACTATGTTATCCACATAGACATGCATAAGAATATCCAAATACGCATGTTTTCCAGTTTTAAAAGTTCCCTACATAGAACAGAGTGAGGAATAAAATGTGATACATTTGATAAAAGATGACCTAGTTTGGAAAAACTTTCTTAAAAAAATTTTCAATTGCATTTTTACACTTTCAACGTCATTCCAACTTTTATGGATGTGTTTATTGGTATCTAAACAAGTTGGACAAAAATCACAGCCATCATCAATTGCTGTGAATCAATTCCAGACTTCTAACATGATTTATCTTAAAATTCAAAATAACATCTTATCTAAGAATTGCAAACAGACAATACACATGGTTTTCAAACGTATCTTTCTTCCTTCTGCTTTCAAAACCACCCCTTATGTTCATTGTTGTTAGCTTTTGAGGGGGTGCGAATATACTTGGATTCATGGGGCCAATAACAAGTCTCGTATTGGTTGTCTGAAATTTCTTCTATAAGCTTGTTCTGTTTTTTTTTTTTTTTTTGAACTTTTTATTTTACTAAACTAATTTCAGTTGTGATGAAACATTGAATCCTATTTAAACAGATTAGTGTTGTGATAAGCATATTGTCACTTCAAAATTCTGTCTGGAAATCTACAGCCACTAAACATAAAATATTGTCATAAATTCAGGACTTTAGAAAAGTAACATAGCATGTGGATGCCTTCACAGCAGGTTTGACTGTATGTGTGTGTAAATTACTTATGTACAGTTTAAAAATTTTGTTACAATAACCAAGTTTGATATTGGAAATTTTATCTCCTTGAAAAATGGTAGAAAATATATTTAAAAATGTTTTTGAAACGTTTTTAACAGTTTAGTTTTTTAATGTTTATTGCTTAGAAATATTATGTGGTTCATTATTGATGCATTTTATGCAATATGTTTCTATCAGTGTTAAATATGCCAGATGCATAAATTGTTTTGTATTGCCCATCTATTTATGATACTTGAATGGTGCATTAATAGTTATTTTAAGGTTTTTTATGAAACACTTTAACTTTTATATTACAATTGAGGCCCCTAGTTTCAAAACCAGATACTTGTAGGAGCGGACAAGCGCTCAACTTGTAAAAAGTCTGGTTTTGAAACTGAGGCAGACCTTCCTGCCCCATTTCAAGGGGGAAAGAAGCGGTTTTTGAACCTAATATTGAGCAGGCAAATAGGCCTTATGATTCTCTACAAGATTAACAAAAAAAAAAAGAAAAAGAAAATCGAATTTTTTGCAAGTATCCGGTTTTGAAACTAGGTGCCTCAATTGTTGCATGTAAGATATTTTGTATATGGTTGAAAATAAACAGTTTGTATATCTTTCTCACTGTATCTTTAATCAGAATCGAAACATTTTATGACAGGGGCGCTCAATAGCAATTTAAATTATAAAATTATATATATATATCAACGTGTTGCAATAATATTCTTTTTTAATGGTCTTGAGTTGAAGTCATTGATGTTGTAATTCAAAACTTGATACCTGCAAAGTATCTACAGTATCTCAAAGTAAAATTTCCTTACCTTAAAATAAATCAATTGTAGAATGTACAAGACAATGTGCTTTTAAAGCAACACAATAGATAGTAACAAGATTTAAGATTTATTGACTCAAATTAATATTTCCATGTTTTAAAATAAATCCTTTAAGCAAGTTGACAAAAGGAAAAAAAATCCTAATTCTGAATTTAATAATTTTAATGAACTTGCATATGTTAATAAGACAATGAAATTAAGCTATTCCTATATAAAAGACCTGCTTAGGGTTTTGAAAAACGGAATCATCATAAAAATATTTTTAAAAACCTTTTTTTTTATACTAAATTTTTACTCAACACCAGCCTATCAAAAAATTATATCGTGATAAAAACGACAATAATAATTTGAGTTCCTTTATAATATGTTCAAATAAATTTTTCAAACCATTTTCTCCACCTTTATGTTTAAAATTGAACGTCATTTCTATAAATAAGAGATAAAAAAACAAAACATGCGTGTTCGGATATGAATTTTATGTACAATATCTAAATGTTAAAAACACTAATAATTATCGCAGTTAGTGTATTTAAAAAATGTTTTATTTTCGAGACACAGTCGCCAAACCTCTTCCCACTTAGTTCATCATGGATAGCTTAAAATAAGGTTTTTAAAACTTAACCTTTGTCGCTAAATACAGTGGTGGTCAGAACTAGAAGGACATCAGAAGATTGCGCAGAAAAAAAAATCTTAAAAAATTCAGTCAAATTCATACACAAAATGCCTTTTTATGCTATAAATCTTTGTAAAATGCAGAACATGTTTGAAAATACAAAATATAAATGTTTTGCCATGATTAATAAAAAATATGTCACTGTTAAAACTGTACAAAATTATAAGAACAAAGAGCGTTTTGCCGTGATCGCCCGCCCCCCCTCTTTTTTTTTCAACTCCTCCTTTTTTAAATAAATTTTTCAGTCTTGCTGACGTGGAAGTTGAAGAACTATTTTGGAAATTTTTAACCTGAATTTCTCGATGGAGAAAATGAGTTCTTGCTTTTTTTGATATTGAATACCATTTTTCTATATTTTGTGTGCCAAAATGCCACATAAAGTTTCCATTAAGCTTATATCGAAACTTTGGTCCGGCTAGTACAGTCATTTCACGAAATAAGAATCAAGCTATGATTTTCATGTTTGAGGAACATGTAATTAGACATTATCCTCCTGGAACAAATTGTTTAAACTTGTAATTAAAGGAGGTTTTGGCTTACAAAAATACATCTCAGTTGATTCATAATTACTTTCAGAATTCATTCTTACTAAAGATCCTATATACCCAGAGATTGGACAACGGCGCGCCGATCTCCGCCATGTTTAGTCCAAGTGTTGTCAGCTCGAAATGCTGCGCTGTGTGAATTTTTAGCTTTACCACGGAATATAGGACATATCTTTAAAGAACAGACTGATTTTCTTTTTCCCTCGTATTTTCATTAAACTGAGTGAGCGCCAAGTCTTACAATCCGGCGGCAATTGTTTCGCATCATCATACCGCGTACAAAGAATTTTCTCAAATATTTGTTCATAAAGATGGAAAAAAAACATACGAGGTCTGATCAAAAAGTTCCAGGACTTTCCCAATAATTCTTTATTAAAATTTTTTAACAATTATTCTAACTTATCACCTTCAAAGTACTCCCCTCTGGAGGAAATACACTTAACCCACCGGTGTTTCCACTGTCCCATGCACCTGGAAAATTCTTCGGGGATGCTGTTGAGCTGCTCCCGCGTTTTTTCTTTAATCTCTTCTATCGTCTGAAATCGCTGTCCTTTCATCGGGTACTTCAGCTTGGGGAACAGCCATAAGTCGCAGGGGGGCAGATCAGGTGAATAAGGGGGCTGGGGAAGGGTTGTCATGTTGTTTTTGGCCAAAAAATCGCGGATGAGGAGGGTGGTGTGACAGGGTGTGTTGTCATGGTGGAGAAACCACTTGCCTGTCGCTCACAATTCAGGCCTCTTCTGCCTAATTTTTTGACGCAAAGTTCTCTGGGTGTCAAGGTAGCGAAATCTGTTGACTGTTTCACCTTGTGCGAGGAATTCATGATGGATCACACCTTTCGAATCAAAGAAAACAGTGATCATCACTTTGACGTTCGATCTCACCTGACGAACTTTTTTGGGTCTTGGTGAGCC
Source organism: Uloborus diversus (assembly GCF_026930045.1). Taxonomy (NCBI): domain Eukaryota; kingdom Metazoa; phylum Arthropoda; class Arachnida; order Araneae; family Uloboridae; genus Uloborus; species Uloborus diversus. The sequence continues at coordinate 169,559,052 of NC_072733.1, forward strand.
TTTTGACTTCCACTGGGACGACTGCACCTTCGTTTCCATGTCGTAGCCATAAACCCAACTCTCGTCACCTGTGATGATGGTTTTCAAGAAGTTTTCGTCGGAACTGGCCATTTGCAAGAGCTCCTGACAAACCTCCAGGCGGTGCGCTTTTTGATCCTCTGTCATCAGACGTGGAACGAATTTGGCTGCAACCCTTCTCATCTCCAATTTTTCGGTCAGGATCTCCTGACATGACCCAAATGAGATGTGGCACTCCTCTGCCATCTCTCGAATCGTTAAACGTCGATTGGAACGCACTAGGGCATTCACTTTGGCCACTTGAACATCGTCAGTTGAAGTTGAAAGCCTTCCTGAACGAGGGTCATCTGTCGTTGAAGTTCTGCCTTCCTTGAACCGTTTGAACCACTCATGACACCGTGAACGACTCATTACTTCATCACCGAAAGCGTCCTGAAGCATTTGGAAAGTTTCCACGAATGATTTGCCCAATTTCACGCAAAATTTGACGCAAACGCGCTGCTCTACTTTCCTGTCCATTACGAAAAAGCTAGAAACAAAGAAGTGGCTTCAGTAAAACAGCTGTAACTTCCGTTTGGAAAAGGTTATCAATATTATGAAACAACAGCTGTGCTCGGGAAGACTTGCTCTAAACAATGCTGCCAACCGGAAGTCTCTAGCACTCTCTGTTCCCGCGCAATTTCAAAAGTCCTGCAACTTTTCGATCAGACCTCGTATATTTGTGACCTGCACATTGCGTTTCATAATATCGTAACTAGCTTCCAATTTTTCCGATACAATGTACAGTGAAATTTGGGGCAGAAGATACATTACGGTCTACGGGAGTGAGCATCTTTGGACATAAGATGGCCGCTGTTCCGAAGTTGTCCAATCTCTCAGTATTTAGGATCTCTAATTACCTGCACAAAAATATTGGTGTTTCTGTCTGTTGCGAAACATCCTCAGACCATTACTGAGCCGCCTGAAAATGTACGCTTTGAGATTTTTTTCCCTCTTCACATAGATCGTGGCAGAAGAATAAAAAACTATCTATTCCATTCTAATTTAACTTTTCTCATCAGAAAAGATTTTATTATCCTACTATTTATCCATACACTGTTAAAACTACAGGTTGCATTTGGCACCTTTGAGGGGTGAAACGCTTGTTCACCAGCGGCACCCACTAGAGAGCCGAAATTGCACCCTTAGCTAAGGTGAAAAACTGCCTCGCTTCACCCAACGTGCACCGGAGGTGAAAGATGGTACCCTAGGTGAGAAAAATGGCACCTTAATTGCTTGATATAGCGATTTTTGCCCCTCCCCCCGTGTTGTGTGCGTCTTTTAATACAATTGTGTTTTATTTATTTTGATTTATATATACGAAGTCTTGATACATTTTTCACATTGAATTAAGTTCTTATATTAAAACTTGTAATTTAAGGCATTTGATCACATTTTCGATTTTTCCAACATAGTTTAGAGGTGTTCATGACTTTTAATTTATCTGTTCGTGCATTAACTTTCGTGTATCCACTTGGATTGCTCAGTAATTAATATGTTGTTGACATCTACATGATCCGTTCCGAAAATGAAGAGGGTAGGTATTTATCAATCATTTGCCGGAACAATTAGAAATATTGAGTAACATTAGATTAGAATCATGGGAAAATAAAAGCGTTTCATAAACGTTTAAAATTTTAATCGAGATAACATATCAATACTTAATACAAGATTCGACATTTGAGTATCCTTGTGCATACAAGATAAATAATCTAAAAACCTTTTTTTTTCAATGTCAAGTTTTTCGTCAGATTAAAAATAAAAACGAGTAGAAACTACATTCGCTTCATGCAATAACGCCAAAGAAAGATACTTTAATCAAAATACGATGTGAAAGTCATGAGGCAAACACTGAGAGAGATTTCTTTTCAAAAGGTTTTTTTTTCGCCTTTGCTTCTCTGTCCGTTTCCTCTACGTAGTTACTTCATTGAGAAGAAATCGACATTTGTCATATACGCTCACGTCGATGCATTTTTATTCCGGAATTAACTATTCAATTATCAACTGATTTAAACGTTTTTATTTTTAATGTTGTTTTTCAAGATAGTACTGATAGAAAGTTCTAGGTAACAGTTTTGCAGGATATAAATAGCAAGACTTTAAATGTTTAACAAGGTAAACGGAACAGTAAGCAGTTGTCAACTTACACTGGCCTCCAAAAGTTAAGGTACAACCGGTTTTTTGGGTCTAATTTGCAAATGAATGAACGTAGAAACAAAAAATTTGGAGAATATGTGCATTAAATGGTTTTTTATTGAATGCATCATAGAAATTTATATGAGTGTAATGCAAAAACGATTTATAGCAAAAAAAGCAAGAGTTATGGAAAAGTCCATTCTTGAAGAAAACAGAACATCACACTGCATCACATATGTAGTAAAATGTCATAGAAACAATACAAAAATGGGTTCTAATAAGGAATGAATCCCCCCCCCCCAACTCAATAGAGTTTAGAAAATGTCTCAGAGACGTCGTTTACCCGATTCGTTATTGTGGCGGGCAGTTGGATGGATGGAAATGAGATTGTCGTTGGCTGATACTGCTAGACGTTTCAATGTGTCTCGTAGTGTTGTTCAGCGACTTTGGGATAAATACCGATCCGAAGATTCTGTGTCCAGATGTCCTGTTTCAGGCCGACCACGAGCTACAACACCTACAGAAGACCGTTTTTAGTTCTTTCGGTCCAGAAGGAGAAGAACCACTATTGTTCCACAGCTCGTTGCAGATATCTTTGTAGCATCAGGAAGAAGAATCTCTGCTACAACAGTCGAAATAATCTTCACAATGCAGATCTCTATGCAAGACGAACCAGTTATGTGTGTTTCCCTCAACGGACCGCAGCGAAGGATCCTCTTATGTTGGACAAGAGAACATGTTTCCTGGACCCAGCAGCAATGGGCTCCTGTACTTTTCACAGACGAGTCCAGATTTACATTGGAGAGTGATTCAGTGCATCTACTGATCTGGAGGGAACAGCGCACTAGATACCATCAATCCAACTTTGTTAAAAGACACAAGTATGGAGGTGATAGAATCATGGTTTGGACAGGGATCACGCTCAATGGTCACACTGACCTGCATTTGTTCCATGGAGAAACTCGGACTGATCTGAGATATTGGGATGAGATCCTTGATCCATATGTCCGCGCATATGCTGGTGCCATTGGTAATGACTTCATTCTGATGGCTGGTAATGCACGATTTCACCGAGATTGGATTGTTGAGGAGTATCTTGAGGATCACGGTTTGGAACAAATGGAATGGCCAGATCCATCTCCGGACCTGAATCCGATAGAACATCTTTGGGACTATCTTGGCAGACAGGTTGCTGCTTTAAATACTCCTCCAAGGTTGTTAGATGAGCTGTAACAAGGCTTACTCTGTGTCAGGTCTTCGCTTCCTATTCCAGTGTTCGAAAACGTAATTAACAGCATGGAAAATCGATGCCGCCAATGCATTTAAGTTAGGGGGACCCCTTCCTTATTAGAACCCATTTTTGTATTGTTTCTATGACATTTTACTACATAACACTGTAATGTTCTGTTTTCTTCAAGATTGTACTTTTCCACAACTATTGCTTTTTTTTGCTATAAATCGTTTTTGCAGTACACTCATACAAATTTCTGTGATGCATTCAATAAAAAACTATTTAATGCGCATATCCTCCGAATTTTTTACTTCTACATTCATTCATTTGCAAATTAGACGCAAAAAACTGGTCGTACCTTAACTTTTTGAGGCCAGTGTACTTGAAACACTTTTAAATATGTTCGAAAGTCCTAAGAGCTACAACATGATCAAATGCCTTTACTTACGCGAGATTTCGAAGATTAATCCACGAAATTTTGAGTTTTCTACTTCATTCAATGTGAAAGTAAATTTCGTTTCAACTTCCTTCGTCCGCCATTCAAATTGAAGTTGTCGTTGGAAGATATGTCAGAGCGCATGCGCAACGAGTCACCCTCCTATTGAATGGTCTTTTAGCACTTTTGTTAACGTCGTTCACCCACTAAGGAACTAAAAGCACCGTAACGACACTTCCTAGCCTCCGCTGCACCCTGGAGCAACATTTTTTCACCCTAGGGTGAAATTCTTTACCCCTGAGGCACTCCTGGTTTTAACAGTGTAACAACGCATTTTTAGCAAGCTCAACCCTTGATCTGTTATGATTTTTTTAATGATTCGGTCGTGACATTAATTTTACATCATGAAACTTTTTCCCTTTTTGTAAAACATGTTGAACAGTTCGAGAACTGCGTCGTAACTTGAATTATCGTCTAATAATTTTGATGTTGTTCTTTTGGAGCAAGCTCGACTTATTATCATGTGTTTCACACGTACAGATGCGGATGATTTCTCTGTTGTCTTTTTTGTCCTTATTTGCCGAGATTTTTGAGAAACCTCTAAATGAACTGATCTGTATCTATTCAGATTTGCTGCTGTTTGACGTACTGTAAGTCATGAAGTTTTCAAGGTACCACTTTCTTTTTCTCAAATTCTTTAAATTAGTACCTCAGCATGATTGCAAAAATAGAATGTGACGTCCTCAATCGCTTACTATTGTGCAGTGTGCAGAACTAAAAACATGAAAATTTTGCTTTTTAGAACACACATTATTCTAATTATCCTTATAATTTTGTACTTATCACAGGGATGTCAAAATTCGAACTCCATTCGAATACGAAATTCCTTTTTTTCTTCAATAAAAGTACTAAAAAAGTTTCTATTCTCATTAGTTTCCAGTCATAAAATTTGCATAATTGTCCGATCAAATACAGTCAAGATTTGGAGATTTTTCTTTTGTCCTTATAATTTTGGTGACCACTGTATGACCTAGTGTGATTTTAGATTCGAAAAATATCTTGGGAGAGCTTCATAACACTCTGTTTTCTGGTCTCACTTAAGTCACAAAAAAATCGAATGCTTTAAAGACTAGTTAAAAGAAAAGAAAATACGGTGGAGTGCTTCCGTACCTCTCTTTTATATAAATCCCTCAAATTATTAAAAAACGCCTTTTTTTAAAAAAATTTTAGCTTTGAAAAAAGTTCTGGTTGTGAGACCTTATCTTCTAACAACCCCGAAGACAGCTTAATCGTACTAAGGATCCGAACCCGTTCCCCTTAGTGTCACCAAAAATGGCTTGATCAATGCTTTAAAAAGACTCAAGTTTCGAAGAACTTATGGGGAGTGAACCCTTACCCTTAACTCGCCTAAATAGATCCAAAATTTCCGAGTGATAGTCCTGAAATTCGTTGGCTTTTTCATGCAATGACGCACCAAGGTGGTTTTAATTTTTTTTTGTCAGATTCTTTTTACGCGTGAAATGATTCTTTTGTGGTGGTGTTTTCTCAGACTTGATTAACAGCCAATGTTGTTTCTATTTTGCAGATGATAATTTTATATTTAATTCCATCAGCCAACGACATGAATTCTGTAAAGGTGATTTTCTATCCGAGTTTTTTAACCAGGAGCAACGATTCCATTAAGCGATGAAAATATGAAAACCGTTATAATTCATCAATCCATTTAAGGGTGATTACAATGGAAATTTAGGTTGAAATTTAACTAGGAACTATTTCACTAATTACATACTTCCTTGACTCAGTAAAAGAAAGTAAAAAGTAAAGGAAAAACTCATTATAAAGTAACCAAAATATATCTACTTCGATACAGAATGCAAACTACATCCCTTCAAATACATTTCTCCAAAACTCAATAGTAGCTGAAATTCTTTTGCAGTTTAAACCTTTTATAAATAAAGTAAGAAACATCACAAGAGCTGATTAAGCATATGAGGCAATGAGAAGCAAAGGGATGTAAGTGGCAAAATTAAAAAAAAATTGAGATAACCAGTACACATGGTAGGTGAATCTCTCCTCTGTCTTGGGGAAAGAGATGGTACTCGTAGCCTTGGTAGTTGCTGCTATACAGCGTGATTTAGAAAAAAAAATTCAATGAAAGCCTACCTAGCAGGCCCGTGTCCAGAATTTCATAAAGGGAGGGGTTTTGGTTTCAATGTATTTTCATTCTTACCTGCACTGTCAGAAAAACACAACAGTGGCTCAAATAATTCATTTCTGTTTAACGGCTACAATGAGGGGCATAGCGGTGTGTGTGGGAAGGGGGGTGGGGGTCCAAAATCTCAGAAGATGTGTTTTCAAGTGATATTACCAATTCTATTATTGTATATTTTATATACAGTAGACATGCCTAGTTTTTATTCGGCTCATGTTTATCCGGATCAAACTTGTATATAGTTAAAAAATATATATTTACTTAAATAATAAATTAAAACTGAGTGCAAAACAGTGCTGCAACTAAAAAATAAGTTTTAAGGGAGACATGTTGGAAAATAATCTAATCTGATAAGGGTGCCGGGGTTCCTCCCCCGGAAAATTTTGAAATTTTTAGTGCTGAAAACGGAATTTTAGACGGTCTTTGGCTCCGCGGAAATTTGTAGAAATTAAAGGCGTGGAACGCGATTATAGGCCATATTTATTGACGTTATGGCAAGGAATGTGGCTCAGAGACTCCCTAATCGATTTTTTTCTTAAAAAATAAATTAAAATTTATTTTTAATCTCCCTTTCAAATTTTTGAAATTGAAGTTCCAAAAACGCAATTGCAGATTAACTTTGAAGATTTTTACGAGGAGGGGATTCTGATGCTGTCCCCTGGATTTTCCTAAAAAGTTCTACAACTTTAAGCAGTATTCTAAGATATTAGGGGGAGGGGTTCAGAGGTTATTCTACTTAAATTTTTAGTTAGTTTTGTTTGAAGAACCTAATTTTTGATAATATTAAAGGAAGGCGATTCGAGGACTCTTGCTCGCATTTTTTCTGAAACTGGAGTCTCAAAAACGCAGTTGTACGACCATATTTGGTAGAATTAGGGCCCTTTTAAAACTGAAACAAAACCAAGCCCGAGTTTCGGCGACGCAATTTTAAGCAATGTTGATAGAATAAGCGATGTTGTTCGGGGGTTTTTTCTGGAAATTTTGCGAAACTGAAGATCTGGAAACCAAAGTTTGAAATGCTCCGTAATGCTATTGGCACGGGGGGGGGGGTTCGTAGTAGTAGCATTTTGAAGATTTTATTATTTTCAGACAAACTAGAAAAAAAGGGGAAAAAAATGCTGGGAAACTTCAATGAGAATGCTTTGTTTTTTTAAATACCATAAACAAACTTCAACATTAAAGTTAATTTTAAGTCAAATTTACACATTTCTTTGGTTTTTATTATGTTTCCACTATGGGAGGGGTTTAACCCCTAAAACCCTCCCCTTGGACACGGCTCTGCTACCTAGGATGTTATCTTTAAATGCGTTTTACTCAAAACTTGAAAATGTCTACTTACATCCCTTTGCTTCTCACTGCCTCATATGTAAAAGAAACAGGGGCGGATTGGCCTGCCGCACCGGCCCATTGGCTTTCGGGTCGAAGCGCCCTACCGTCTATGCGCCCTCAAGGCTGAACACCTTTTTTTAATTTAAAAGAACATTTTTTTTTAAAATTTATTTTGTATTTTAATATTTTGGTGCAATTTACTCTTTTTTTTTCGCTTACAAACCTTCGCTTTTTTTTTCTTTTCTTTAAATTCGTAAACCTGTGTACTATCTTTTTTTCCTCTTTCTTTCTTTCTTTTTTTGCAACTTTTTTTATTGCACTTTTTTTTTTGCCCTTTTTTCTGCACTTTTTTTTCTCTTTTGCTCCCTTTGGAGGCTAAGGTTGACGCCCTCTTGCTGGACCCAGTCCGCCCCTGAAAAGAAGCAGTCGAAAACTTTGTGCAATGAAATGAGTAATAATATGACGACATGTATACATGCACAAATAAAGGAAATTAAAAAGAGTTTTTTAACTCTTTTTTTTTTATTTGTACATGCATGCACGTTGTCATAATTTTACTCCGCTTATTAAGCATATTTAGTTTTAGAGTTCCTTGAGCATATATAATTCTATTCAAATTGAGGAAGAAAAACCGATCTTTTATTTAACTGAAAATATTTCAGATAATTCTTTTTTTTTCTCTTTTTTTTTCATCGATTTTTTCACGATGAGTTGAACAAAGAAATTTTTTGAACGATTACGTTTTGAACAAAAAAAAAAAAAGTTGATAATGTTACTGCACAGTTGCCAACTCCCGATTTTGGGCGCAGTCTCTGGCTTACTTACAATTTGCTTCTTTCGATTTTTTAATGTTCAAAATTTAGGTTTTTAAAAAATTAGCTTTGTGCTTTGACATGCGAGTAAAATCTTTGACAACCAATCAAACCGCTTTGTAATCGCTCGTTACGATGTTTTACTACGTACGCTGATGAATTTGAGAAAACCATTTCTCTTCCATTAGGCTTTTTTGTAATTTTTTTCCAGCAATATTTTCCCGATTAGTGTTAGAATGAGCTTCACTTGAATTCAATAGAAATTTAAATATTGATTTACTATAATAAGAAGTCTCGAATGAAATTTTCTATTGCATTTTCATCTGTGATTTTCATTGCATTACAGGCACCAAAAAATAGTTTAACACTTTGTCCATACGATACATTGTTTCTTTACATTAAACATAAGCTAATAAAAACTAAACAGCAGTTTTTAATGTACACTTAAACTAGGTTTTCTTCTACGAAAAAAAAACAAAAGCCTACTGCAAAATTTTTTCAACGTTCAAGCCCCTTTTTTGTGTTTTTTTCTTCTGCGAAAAAAATAATTAAAGCAATAAAGACGGGGCAAAAATCCATCTTGATATTTCACAAATGTATTGTTTTTCTAGATCAACTTCCAGGGGAAAGGAACAAAATTGAATCAGTTCATTTTTAACGTTTGTATAGATAAAAAGACTTACGGGCAGAACTTTTGCAATATCTTGCCTTAATAAACTTTAGTAATACTCAACATTTCGAATAAGAAAATGCTATAGTCTTCGTTATTTTTGTAGTAAAAAGGTTTTCTATTTCTTCCATCGCTTAAAATTGAGATTCTTGTTTATCAGACGTCCTTGTGCCGTTACACTGCTCACGTAGATAATTAAAAATGAAGTTACATACTTGACACGACTTTTAGTCTCAGGAAATGAGTCTTCGTATCAGCTGGTGATGCGTGGCCGAAAACAATACGGATTACGCCGTTGTGCACTTGAGAGAAAATGCAATATTAATATCCGGTGTAAGTAAAATAAGTTTAGATTCTATGGCTGATATATGTTTCCATTAAAAAGTCATTAGTTTTTTTCTCCTATATTTTTTCGTGATTATTTAGGTTAAATATTTTTGAAGTGTGAACTTCTTTAGGCGCGTTGAGCATTTTTGAAGTAGGGAAAGACCATTCATTTCGCCACACCGTCATCTCACCGACATTTGGAATACAGAGCATGCGTGGCTACTCTCAGGTCATTTATTACGTTGCTTTCGTTGGAAACTGCGAACCTCAGTAGCGCTGTTAGCAACGCGTGAATCTCATAATCCGATTCTTGAGTAAGTAATCTCAAGGAGCGTGAGTTCGATCCTCACCCGGGTCAGTGTATTTCTTCTCCAGCAGAAAACATTTTTAAGTTTATGTAATATTTTTGAAGTGAAAATTTCTTTAGTCGCTTTGGGCATTTTTTGAGACGGGAAAAACAAATATGCAAACAAAAATGTCATTTCTCGGTGATACACATGTTTGTCGTTGCCACTCTGCAAATGGACAGCTAATTGTAATGGTTGTTGTTTATATTTCCCCGGCTAAGTCTATGAACGCGATACAAGAATTTTGGGATGAAAATTTATTTACTTGTTGTAAAGATGCTTCTGCATTACTTCAAAATAAAATTAGGGAGAGCTTCGATGACTTTCCGATGATTTTGAGTACAGATTTCGCATCAACTTTGTAGATGATAAAAAAATCTACCACTAGTTGAATTTTTAATTAGATAATTTAATTTAACGATGTTCAGTGATTGCAATCCTAGCACAACGATATATAAAACTACAATTTTGACGCAGTCTTTACAAGATATTTAAATAGATTCGAATCAAAGTTTTTTATTTCCTATTTTAGTTACCATAAACCTATAGTATCAGTTTTGGAATGTAATGATAAAAATGATTGTGATCAGGGCGTGAAAAATGATTGTATTTCTGAAAAATTAAAATTAGAACTTTTTTATTAAAATCAGATTTTTTTTAAAATTTTTTAAAGGCTTTAGAAAATTTCGTTATTGATTATTTCTAATTTTAAATATAACTAAACTTAAAATCGATGTTAAGAAAAAAAAAAAAAAACAATCAAATTTCAAATAACGCGTCATCACAACATTCTCATATCAGCATGCGAAGCCAGTTTAATACAATAACATATGATTCAAATCAAACTTAAAATATATTGCGTAGTTGAATACATAAATGCATAAAAACTGGGAAATCAAATCGGTATTTGGCTTTCGCCAAATGTCTTTTCATCCATAAGCTCATTTTTTCTTTCCGAAATGAACCCCGAATTATAGGGCACGCCTCAAAATTAGAATTTTCGGCATGTCGGCTAAAGAGGGGTAATGCAGTAAATTGATTACGTAGAAAGTTTAGTATGTATATTGTTTATTATTTTTATGCATGGAAAATTTAATAACACAAATTAATATATTTTTTCAACTACTTCCTATATTTGCATCAATATTTACTTTATAAACCAACTGAAATAGACCGTACCAAAATGTCTATAATTGATGGATTTAATTGCTTCACACTGGTTACTTAATTTGAACCAGTGGGGCGAGATGAACTGATGAAGAGGAATGATAGTTTTGACAAGATTTCAAAACTTCATATTCTTGCTGTGAAACGTAAGCATAAACTTTTTTTTTCTTTTACTGCTAACCCCAAAGCCCCTGTCACGGGCTCAATTAATCTTGATGATTGTTGCAACGATTTGAATATATATAGTTAGTTGAAATAAACCAAAGACCTTTTCTTACAAAAGCACATGACCATTTTTCAGAGGATAAAGGATGGGGGGGGGGGGAGTAGAATAGCTTGTTGAAGAAGACAGTGTAAATAAATAAATAAATAATTGTGCTGTGAACTATCTTCTCAAATAACCTTTAATGTGAGTGAATGCTTACAGATATAAATTACCCTTTTAGAAAATGCATCGACGTTAAATTTAACAAGCTTACCGTTATCTGATCTCTTCAGTCCTGCTTCATTTGCAGCTGTAACAATGTAAATCATTACAGATTGTTTTGCCGCTCTTTTCTTCATTTACATCGCCGACTGCTATTGTTTCCCATAGAAATTTATTTTGGCGGCGTCCAATTAGCGCATATTTTCTTAAATTGATATTGACACAAAAAGAATTAATTATTTTTCATGTATGCGAAAAGTGAACAGGGAGTGAGATTGAGGTATGAAATGAGAAACATTATTGTAATGAATCTACCGTACAGTATTACTGAGTACTCCAGACTCGTTTTTTGCACGTTTATTATAATGCTTCACTTTAGTTTACTACGCATATTTTAACTAAGTTTGTATTTCATTATCTGGTTAAAACGAAAAACCATTATCATTAATTTATTTCTTTAAATGAAATAACCCCGAAATAATTAAACGTTTTAGTTTCGTGGGATGATGTTGAAATGATATTAGGTCAGTACCAAAGTTAGTTTTCTGATTTTTTTTTAAAGGTGAGAGAGAAAGAGAAATATTTGCTGTATATCAGTTACAGTTTTTTGAGTGCATTTGATCGAAAGAACAGATGGTGATGCTGTTAACGAAGAGTAAATTACCTAAATGACAAGCATTTAAAAACCAGCTCAGAATTTGTTGATTTAATTGATATGATATAACCAGAAAAGACAGACTAGACAGAAGTAGGAAATTTTTGTTTGTAAAAGTTCTGGGCTTTAATGTGGGATTATAATCGAAGGAGCTGACGATAACGCTGTTGGTGAATGGGAAAATTACTAAATTACGTCTCAAAGTTAGTTTAGATCATCGGTCGGCAACCCGTCCATCGCGATCGACCGGTCGATCTCGAGCCTATTTTCATTCGATCGTGACAATATTTTCTCGTAGGTTTCTATCGGAGTACTAGTTTCTGAAACAAAATTAGGTTTACCGTTCAAATTATTTGAAAATTCTCCAAACTTTTTATGTTCATCGGAACTTTTTATGGTCTCTATTTTATCAATTTTAAAACACGCAATATACTTGTGGGTGAAAATATTATTATTAATATTGGTAATATAACATTATTTAATCAAATCAAAGCAACTATTTAATAAGTAGTAAAGTCTATTTTGATAAGATTTTGTCTATGATTTGAAGTCAGCATATGCTCAACTTAACCGCGACCGTTTAGCGCCCCTTCCTCTTCCAAGTCGATCTTCGTATTCACCGAACTTGGAAAGTAGATCTTAAGTCAATTTAGGTAGCTAACCGCTGGTTTAGATGATGTCAAAAGAGGAGTTAGGAGAAAAAAAAAAAAAAAAACTTTTTACGCAACAGCTCTTAGGTTTCTACGTATGCTCAATCTAAACTTGGCGGTATTTTCACGCCTAACAAAGGATAAGGAACGATATGCGGCGACGCTAATGATTATCCATTGAGCTACAATGCCGCTAAGTTTAGTTAGAGCTTCTCTGTAGAAAAAACTGATGAATTCCGACAAATAAAAAAGTAACTTTATTTCATCACTTCAATGATAGATGACATAAAAAATGACACAAAGACTAGACATGACCGGATGAGGAGAAGAAATGTAGAAAATAAGGTAGTAATTACCTGATCAATAGTCAGTAACTTTTGAATTTTTTTATTTTAAGGTTATTTTCAAAATCAATTCAGATTTTTTCCTAAGATTACGCAATTTTTGGAGAGGATGAGTTCGAGAATCCTTCCCCTGAAAGGTAAAACGCAATTTCAGGTCATCTTTGAAGACGTTTAGACGTAAGGAACGGCTTTAGGAATCTTTCTACCTTAGTGAAAGGGTGTTGGTTCGGAGACCCTCTCCCAGAAATGTCATGAAATTGATGTCTGAAAAAGGCCTAAATAAATGCGTTTTTAGGACATCAATTTCCATTGTTACTCCAACCGAGCAACTAAAACTTATTTTAAATTTCTTGCAAGGGACGATAGTTAAGGAGAGAAATATATTGAAGAGCCTTCTTTTCAAACTGACTTTTGGTTAAAATAACTTCGCTTCCCCAAGACTTGTTCTTTTCTTGAATAAGGGGTATGGATCCCCTGACCCCTTCTGAACACCATTGCCTGGGTGCCATCTAACGCAGGGTTCCCAAATTTTAACAATTCCCTGCACCCTTTGAAGAATTAGATTTTTCTCACTGCATCCTAGTCTAGTTTTATATACATATTATTGCTACAATGGACACGTCGCGACACCTCTCACCTCTTCCTGCGGCACCCAGTTCGGAAATCTCTGATCCAACGTATTTACGTATTATAATTATTGTTGTCACTATCATGTTTATTTATTCTTTTTTTTTTGTAACTGAAAGTTTGGAAATTATTTGTGAGCAACTAAAACCTAAAATAACTACCTTCATTAATTTTTTTCCAGATTTTGGAGGGGGCGCGGGCCCCCTCAGCCCCTCCCTTATATACGCCCTTGTTCGAAATGCTATATTACTACATCAACATGATTGACTGATCGACAACCATTATTACAACACCAACGGCTTTGAATTTCTGATTGGCTGTTGGTAAAACTTTTCTGCTCTCCTGACAAAGGATACTCAAAATTTCTTTCTTTTCGAAAAATTCACAATCTCAAGCATATAAACTTTTCTAGAGTAAATAAACGTATGTTTTACTGGTTTTGTCTGAAAAGAAGTCGTCACCTTTTTATTTATTTATTTTTTAATATTATTCTATAAAAGTGATGGAATCTTAAGAACACAACCATATTCAACGTCAAAAAATGAAAAATAACCCTAAGTGTCAGTGAATAATTTAATTTTTGTCTCTCCTATGAAATTAGTTTTTAGATGAAAATGACTGGTTTTCGAACTCATCGATTCATTTATTTCATCATTTTTTTGTGAGATGAAGAGACGTGAGATAGATATCGCTGAAAATAAGCAGTGCAATTGCGTGGGTATGGGGTTCTACTACGAATATCATGTGAAATCAGTGACGGATCTAGCCGATCATTTTGGGAGGGGCCATCCGAAATTTTCGAGAAAACACTCCAGAAATTTTATTAAAATGGAGTTTTAAAACTCAATTGTAAGCTATCTTTAAAGACGTTTGGTGAGGGGAATGGATTTAGGAATCTCCCTCGGGAAAATATTTTGTAATTGAAATTTCAAAGTAATTTTTGAAAATTTGGATCCTAAAAACGCATTTTAAGCTATTTTTTATGATGTAAAATGGTCGGGGTCAGAGTAAGAAAGGTCAGAGTTCATGTGATGACTTCAAAATACTTTTTGAAAATGAAGCTTAGAAACTGAAACGTTCTGCCGTTATTTGTTGAGAAATTATTGCTTTTCTAGCTCTTCTACTATCGAGCCTATTAATGCATTTTTAAGCAATGTTTGCTAATATTAAAGAACTAGTGGTACCCGCACGGCTTTGCCCGTAAGAGAAAATTAAAAGGTCTTTTGGTTCGCCTGTATATTTACAAATAATATATGATGAATTTCTTGCCAATTGGCTTGCCTATGTTACGGTTCTACGTTATGATAACTTGGTAATTTACTCGTCCATCTTATGATAATTTTGCTCTTGAAAATGTTCTTAAAATTGGAATAGAAAAAGAACAAAATCGAATTTTCAAAAAATCACTTCGATGTGCACACCCCCATGTTACAAACTAATTCTGTGCCAAATTTTATGAAAATCGGCAGAATGATCTAGGCGCTATGCGCGTCACAGAGATCCTGACAGACAGATACTTTCAGCTTTATTATTAGTAAAGAAGAGTGGGGGTGCTTGGAATCGCCACTTCCTGGAAATATTTTGCCAGTGAAGCTCTAAAAATTCAGTTTTAAGCTACTTTTGACCGTATTAGAGAAAGAGATGTACGATTTTCGAGCTCTTTCTCCAAAAACCTCATTTTAAAGTTGTCATCACGATATTAACCGATGGGGTCCTAGCAGAAATCGTTTGTAATTGAAGCCCTAAAAATTTTGAAAAAAAAATAGAACCGACTTCAAAATTGCTCTAAAAAGTGAAAAATAATTTTATTCTTTAAACACCTTCGATAATACTTTTAAACATAATTTTTGAAGTTGGCGCAAAAACGATCGATAAAATCATTCACAGCCATAACTCAACTACAAGTATAAATTTAACCAGGTCCAGTTTCTTCACTACCACATGCATTACGCATTGATGACAGCATATTTGAGTAACGATATAAATGTTTCGTTCCTAACTTTGGATGATTTTTTGATAAAAATATGAACGAAGCATGGTTACAATGGATTTTACTTTTTGTTTTTGCGCCAACTTCAAAAATTATGTTTAAAAGTATTATCGAAGGTGTTTAAAGAATAAAATTATTTTTCATTTTTTAGAGCAATTTTGAAGTCGGTTCTATTTTTTTTTTCAAAATTTTTTTATTTCATTCTTTTTAGTGTAAATGTAGATATTTCAGTAAAAGTAAGAAGTTACCTAGTAAGAAGTGCGGCTCTATATCACTGTATTGCTTTAGAAAAGCCTTTATTCAAAATTATCATTACAATTACTATTAACCGTTTACCCGCCAATGTTCCAAAAATGGAACATCATATTTAAGTGAAAATTTTCCCAAGAAATAACGTTAAAATAAACAAGTTTTTTTTAACACAGTTTAGTCTTATTTCAAAGTATTTTTTGATTTCCTGCTTTATTGTTTACATGTTTTCAATTATTTATTGCGATTTTTCAAAGATGAGTGTTTTTTTAGCTTTTTGCAACTTTTTCTTATAAAATTTACCAAAAATTGGTTTTTTCAGAAAATGTGATGATATTTATTATAGTTGTGAAAAATACTTCAATATATGATTTTAAAATGCTTGCAGAAATGTACAATGATATTTCCGAAAGGTATACCCCCTCAAAATTGCATGTTCCAATTTTGGAACATTGGCGCTTTTAGGGAGTCAAATTTCCAAGAAGTAAATCGTTCAACTTCCAAGGGGAAATTTCATTTTTCGTAATATATGTTTCTTTTTTTTCTCATTTTGAATGTACTCTGATGTAGATGTTGGCAGAACGAAGTAAGTTTATATTTTGAAAGGATATGACGTTTCGTTAGCAAAGAAAATAATAACAGTCTTCTGTTTGACGGACTATATGGCTCCGAATCCACACCTGCTCGGACAGCAGCATTGTCACGTAATAATAAAAAATAATATTAGTGAGAGTTTTATTCTTCATATTTTAAATGCAGTTCAATAATTCGCTAGCTTTCTTTTCGGGCGAAAGGAAATTCTGTTTGACGTATACCAACTGTTCATAAATGTTAAAAAATGTCTACAAGATTTCTTACTGTAGAACAAGCTGTGGCTTATTTAGAGACATTGTCAGATTCGGATTTGTCAGATGTAGATAACTAGGCAATATCACTGAGGAAGAATAGATGTTGACAGAGATGAAATCCTACAATTTTTTGGTTTGTTGCTATTGAGTGGGTACCATTCTGTTCCTTCTGAAGATATGTATTAGAGCAGTGCAGAAGATACATCTGTGCCAATTGTACTAACAGTTATGCCTCAAAATCGTTTTCGAAAAATAAAAAACAACTTTCATTTGATGGACAACCATGAATTAAAACAAAATGACAAACTAAGAAAAGTTTTCCTTATTTACGAAGAATTGTGTAAAAACCCTCAACAATTTGGTGTATTTCATGAAAAATTAAGCATAGATGAATCTATGGTTCCCTACTACGGTCGGCATTCATGTAAAATGTTTATTAGATGAAAACACATAAGATTCGGCTTCAAAATTTGGATGCTGTGCTCTTCAAGTGGATACCCATATTCCATGGAGATTTATTCAGGCAAAAGAGAAGGATCCCCTGATGTGCAATTAGGATCCAGAGTTGTAAATGATCTATTATCAGTTTTGACTGACACGTCTAAGCATGAAGTATACTTTGATAACTTTTTTACATCATATGACTTAATTTCTCAGCTATCAAAAAAAAAGTGTACGAGCAACAGGAACAATTCGTGAAAACCGAACTGGCCATTGTCCACGGAAATCCAAAAAAGCCCTTTCTAAAGAAGATCGCGGAAATTTTGACTATCGATCTGATGGATCAGTGTACATGTGCAGCTGGAAAGATAATGCAGTGGTTACAATAGCATCTAATTGTTATACACATGAGCTACTTGCATCTGTAAAATGTTACTCAAATGCGCAGAAATGCAAGATAGATGTGCCACAACCTCATCTTATCAAGAGATACAATGAAGAAATGGGGGGTGTGGACGTCTTGGATAAACTTTTAGGGAGCTACAGACCTCATTTGATGAGTAAAAAATGCTGGTGGAATCTTTTTAGTAATGCGCTGAATATTTCAGTTGTAAATAGTTGGTTACTTCATTGTGATTTACACGAAGTCAAGATGAAGCATTTAGAGTTCCGAAGAGAAATAACAACTCACCTCCTAAGAAGAAAAGTACGAGTGGAAAGTCCTCCAGGGCCTCGTTGTCATTTACATAAACGGTCCAGAATGTCTGACGGACATTATATTGTATCTGCATCCCAAGGACGTTGCGCGGTGTGCAAAAAAATACGACTAAGAAATGTTTCCATTGCGACAAACGACTTCACCAGCAACGCTTCCTTTCATATGATGGGCATTAGATATTTCTGTATTGGATTTTCTGAATTCTGATATGTACACAAATGCAATTTCAAATATTATTTTTTCCGCAATAAAGTATGCTAAGATAAAAACCGCATTCAAAACCTCTTAGTTTAAAAAAATTCTCTGAAAAAAAAAACTTCATGCAAAACGCCAATGTTCCAAAAATGGAACACGCTGAAAATCATAGTAAAAATTTTTTTTCTGGAAATTTTATTTTATTTCTGTATTTACTAGACATAAATAGACATAATTTCAAAAAATTACTCAAATTTGATCATCCGTCAATAGTTCGGCGGTTAAACGGTTAATGTTACAGTTATATGGCACCAAACTTTTATAACAATGAGTTTCATTTTGTCGCGTAGATGAAGATAGCGAAGACAATGTGAAAGCCAAATGAAGCGAATACTCGTTAGTCTCGACTCGAGATCTTTATTCAGAACCACGAATGAACGTTACATCTCTTTATATACAACTTGAAAAAGTGCTGGAACTTTCCAGACTTGAAAAGATACAGAAATTAATAGAACATTCGAGAAAATACGGGAAACAGTAGAAACGAAATTTTAGTAAAATTCACTTTGTCCTAGTCGGGATTTGAACCCGGGTTGCTCTTGTGGGAGACGAGAATTCTACCACTGAGCCACCGTTATCCACGGATGAAAAGAGCGAACTTCGCTACAATATGATTTTAATCATTTAATAGGGAAATTTACTGTTTTTTGCCCATAACTTTTTATCTAAAGAGCAAATATGGTCAAACAAAGTAATGGGACCTAAGTTGAGCCATCCTCTATCCATTAAAAAAAGAATCATCAAAATCGGTTCACTAGGTGAGACGCTATGAGTGGACAAACAAAAAAAAAAAAAAAACATACATACGGTATGAACTGATAACCGCCTCCTTTTTGAAGTCGGTTAAAAAAGGGCGTTTATGCTGTTTTTAGGCAAGTTAAGGAACAAGGGCTTGATGACTAATCTCTGTTGAAAACTTTTGCAAATTGAAGTTCGAAAATTCAATTTTTGGTTACTTTTCATGGTATTCGTGGACAAACATGGGAAAAGTTGACTTTCTTCCAGAAAAGTTTTGAAATTAAAGCCATAAAAACGCAAATTTTGGCTCTCTTTTGTCTCTTAAGAAAAAGTTGTACTCTGTGGACAGCAGCATTTTAGATGGTCCAAGTGTCTGAAGTTAGAATCAAGAAGTGATGTAAACGCTGGAGCAAAATTTTGGAAATAGTAGTGCGGTTTCGAGGAGGGGGATATAATTTCTCTCCCAATTAAGACCTACATTTCTTATAAAGTAAAACACATGTGTTACATTTTGTTATCTTCTCATAATATTTTATTTCTTTCTTTTTTCTTTAAAAAAAAAATCCTACAATCACAAGGTTTTGGGAGGGGCCATGGTCCCCATGGCCCCCTCTAGTTCCGTCCCTGTGTGAAATTATTAGTTCAACACCAAAAAGTGAAACGTTTACTGTCCGACTACGTTTGCCGTGGAAAATTCTATCTGAATGAGTATCAGGAGGAATGAAAAAAAATGTGATGCGTGTGTTTCATTCATTTCCAAGTAGCTTTACTTCAAACTCGCAAACTGAAATAGATTCGCTGTAAACTGGATCTTCGTTTTTTTCATCTCATGAGTGTTTGAACAGCGTTTTTGTTTGGAAATAGTTGGAGAGCATTGCGACAAAAATTGTTTTTTTTTTTTTTAATTACAAAAAGATACTAGGGGAATGAGGAGGCAAAGTGAAATAGCGGGGCAGGTGAAATGGCAAAATATTTACTTCGCTTTTAGCGCCACGTATCTGGTAATATTTTAACGATGTAGAAACACATTTAGTCTATTCCAGTCAAGAAAAAATAACATCTGAAAATAAAAAAAATGAATATTCAAGCGATTTTTAAAAATTGGTACATATATTGTAATATTTTGCTGTAAATCAAAAAATATTTTTGTTATTTTTAAATGATAAAGTTCTTGTTATTAACGATTACATTTTTTTTTGAGATCTACTAATATTCGGTGTAGTATTTGTTTAATATTAAGCTTATTTGTGTTTTAAATAATTTGTACAGTTATTCAAGTAAATGCGGAGCAAAGTGGATGAAGCAAAGTGAAATAACTCATTTCGTTTACTTATTCAATCCTTTATCAAATCACTTGCTTATTAATTTATTAAGTATTTCATTTATATTTCTTCATTTAATAATTCCCTTATTCATTCATTCATTCAATTATTTTTTTATTCATTTAGAATTTTATTCACTCATTTATTCTTTCTCGTACATTAATTAATTTATGTGTTGTTTATTTTTTCATTTTCTTTATTCAGTCATTTTTTATTTACTCACTCATTTAACCAAAAAAATATCTTAACTAATCAAATAAAAAATATTTTTTTCTAAAAAAATTACATTTTTCACTTTGACCCATGAAAAAAATAAGTGAAAATTTTCCACTTTTGTTTTGGAGGTACAAAGTTGCTGCCAAAAATTAAAAATAATGTTTCAGTGCAAGTTTCATTGTAAAATATCCTGTTCTTTCTTTATGAACCATAAATTTTAGAACAAAATTCCAATTTGTTCAATTGAAAAAAGAGAGTGATCTTAACCATTTTACTTTACCCCACATTCCTCTTCTTACAAGTTTATCGGGGGGTTGCAATAAATCAATTTTTGCAAAGCCCTGAAAGAAGTGTAAGCAATATTTATTTATTTGTTTAAACTTTTCACTTGATTTTCTTTTTGATTATTTCAACATTTTCTCAAACATTTAAGAAAGAAAACAAAAACTAAAAAATTAAACTTGAAATTAAATTACTTACAAAAAAATTAAATTAAAAGGAGAAAAACTACAGACAAACAGGGAAAACCTCTCCGTAATGACAAAATAACTTGATGCACTCTTGCATTCAGCTAAGGAAATAGTTCAAAGTTTCAGAATATCCTTTTAGAGAAAACATTCATTGCTTCTAAAGTGACAAACTTAATTAAATTGTGAAATTTCTGAAGTAAAAGGTTACACGTCCACGCTGTTGTCTTAACACTAATAAACCTTTTTAATATAACTCCAAAACATTTTCTATTCTCTTATTTCCAGTTTTAGCTAGTTTAATATCACGTACATACTTACAAAACATCCATTGTTACCTAAGCAACCATAAGTACATAAAACTATTTGCTGTCAAATCTTCAACTTTTCACATATTTTCCATAGATTTTTTTCCCCTCATCAGTTTGTATAATTCGCAGAGATTAATTATTTTATCCAGATTTCGTCTTTCTGTTTTCATTGGATCGCTTCAATAAGAAAGACGCTCTAAAAGCAATGTAAATAACTTGAGTCACTTCAAAAGGCAAGCTGATGCCTCCCATGTGAGCAAATTACTAATCACTAAACTCCAAGTTAATTAACTTACTTTCTTTTGAATAGCTATGCCAAAGTTTTAGGAATGTGTTTGTGTATACAATTTTAGGTACACGAGTGCTTCAGTTGGCTCAAAAAGAAGGTAATTGTTTAATTCAGATGGTTACTTTTATCTTAGACTAGTCTTTTCCAACTGTCAAAGAAGCTTAAAGCATGTCAAGAAATGACGTGTTATGTTAGCAAAAAAAAAAAAAAAAAAAAAACCCGAGATTTTCACTGAAAATTGTCAATTATAGCCGTTGTAATTTTTTTCAGTCCATATAACTGCGTGAAATTTCCTTTTCAATAACTTAATCCTCATTTTTTAGTCTTTTTGTTTGTTAATGAATACTCTCCTCCCCCTTCCCATATATCTTGCTGACCCAGCCACGCGTTGCTGTGGCTCAGTAGTTATAATATAATGGATTGATTTTTTACTCATCGTTTTAGTACAACCAAATTAAGATTTTTAATAAAGCTGAAACTAGTTCAGCCGATTTTTAAATCATTTGGGATTGAGAATGGGCGTATTTGACTTAAGTAAGTAAGTAGGGGAATGTGGGGCAAAGTGAAATAGTTAAGACGACTGAGTTTTTTTCAAAATGAGCAAATCGAAATTTTGTTTTGAAAATTACAGTACATAAAGACAGAACATGGTATTTAATAATAAAACTCACTTTGAAACAGTATTTTTTATTTTTCGTAGTAAATTTATGTCCTCAAAATAAAAAAAAAGGAAAAAAAAAGTGGTTTCACTTTTTTTTCCCCATGGGGCAAAGTGAAAAATAAAATGTTTTTCTTATGAAATACACTCGATTCGATTATAAAAATTATTTTTCATCAAAAGAATCAGTAAATAAATGATTGAATGAATAAATGAAAAGATAATGAAACAATATATAAACGAATAATTAAATGAATAAATCAGTTATTAAATGAAGAAAAATAAATGAGCGAGTAAAAGAATGAATGGATAAGAAAATAAGTGAATGAATGAATAAATAAACGAGTTAAAAAATGAAGGAATGTAAATGAACTAATTAATAAATGAAAACGTAAGTAATTTATATTAAATGATTCAGTGAGTAAATGAAACAAACTCTTTCACTTTGCCCCGTATGTACTTGACTGATTGTACACATTATTTAAAATACAAATAAGCTTAATATTAAATGAATTATTACTGAATTGAATATTAGGAGATCTCAGTTAATATTTAAAATGTTAATAACAAGAACTTTATAGTAAGAAAAATAATTTTTGATTTACAATAAAATATTACAATATGAGTATAATTTTGTTTTTAAATTGCCAGTGTTATCAAATGCTTTATTCTTCGGCAGTATTTTTTTCCTGAATGGAATAGACTACATATGGTTACTATATAGTGAAAATAATACCAGATTGGTGGAGCTAAAAGCAGAGTAAATATCTCACTATTTCACTTTGCCCCGCTATTTCACTTCGCCCTATGTTCCCCTACTGATGAAATTTAGTAAGTACTTACTTCGGTCGAACATGCACACTAATTTGAAAGTGATAGAAGTATCGGAATGTTGAAATTAACTACGAACCAACAATACACGTTTTGAATGCACATTTTATTCATCTCAGCTTTAACTATAGTTTGTAATCAATGACTTCTAAATAAAATATGTAAAATTTATTGAAAAAATATAAAAAAACCAATTTTATAAATGAGGTAGATAACATTGATTTCGAAATAATGTCTATTATTTTAACTCATTAAAATTGAAAATTATCCAATCAATAATTTGTGCACAATATTATCGGTTAACCTGCCTTTTACTAAAACGGACAGATTTGATGGATTTCTCTCATGTAAGCAGGCGACATACAAAATAAAATACAAATAAATAAATAAATAAATGAAATAAAATGCAAGGAAGAAATATTTACACGTTATGAAGGTTTTTTTACTTTTCTGTAACAATGATAATATCCAAGCGATACACTGCGCAATTATAACATAATACACAGCATGATTCTAAAAATCATTCACGAATAATTAAATTTGTACGTTTATGTCAAAATATGACGTGGAATGGACTGTATAATCTAGAAATCGGAAGACAACGCCATCTACTGGGTGTATACGCTACCTAGATATCAACGATCTTAGTGTTGTAACGATGAATTAACGTATACCACCATCTATTAAGTATTCATAGAACTAAACAAACTATACACACTATTAGGATACATCCAAACCTGTTTTTGTGCGATAGATAGGGACTGCATAAAAAACGCATAAAAAATTTCACTCAAAATTATCCTATTCAGAATTTGTTTTAAAGATAAGTTAGTCAATTGAGTCCCAATTTAATTAAAATTTTCAAACACCGCAAAAAAAAGACCACACAAAAGCAGGTTTAAGTGTATAATGAACATTTAATTTTCAATATCAAATATTAAAAACTATCCTATCTTTTAAGTTGGACCAAATTCCAGATATGAAATTTTCTTAAAATTGGTTCAGTAGTTTTGGAGTTCATCCCGAACATACATCGTGACACGAAATTTTTATGTATAAAGATATATAATACTATTTTTAAAGTATTCAGCAGATAGTGTTAAGTTTGATGAAAATTTTATAGATACATATACATAAAATTTCTGAAGTTTGTCACATTTCTCGGTATTTAAAAGCACATTTGCTAAGAAACTCACTTGAAGCTCACTTTTAAACTGCCCTTAAATTAAAATTTGCAACGCGCAAAGTGGAAAAGACATGATTTACTACTGAAATATAAGATGTTGAAAAGCTTTCTGACCACGAACTTCAAAATCATTTTGATAACTTTTGCAGGCTAATTAAAATATGGATTTGATTGAAACTCAAAAAGTAATATCAGAAGACTGTTAGGTACTACGTCTTCCTTGATTGTCCTCTTATGATTTCAGTATTTTTAATTAAGTAGTTCTATGTATTCGTGCATTATATTGCATGGAACGAAATTGATCTTTGGAAAGGGGCTATTGTTATCCTTTAGAAATGCATAATTGAAAATTCTTTTGCTATTTCTTTTCATTGGTTTATGTTACATTGCTATTTATTCTATTCGCTATTATTTTTTGCTCTGATTGAGACTACTTTAAATTCTTTGTTTTTGCTTTTAAAAAGATTTTAGTATTTACTGGTGAATAGGAAAATTGTTCTTCAACTCGATGTTATGAACAATTTGAATATTCTTTTAATGAAGGAGTAAGCATTTAAAGGTAAATCTTTCCATTTTTGAAATTAAAGTTCATTAAATATTTTGGCTGTTGTATGTTCTTAAACATTCAGCAACTATCTTGGAAAAATCAAAAAAATAAGAGTTTCTGCCTTAAAATTATCTAATTCATCATTGTCGTTTATGATTGTTATTAATCCACATCTGGGTGAAGTTTTTCTGTAGGTTTTCAGATATGTTACAGCCAGCTGCAGTTGCTTTCTAATCAACTCCATGAAACTCCGTAGTTATTCGTGGTTCGTGATGAACGCGTCTTGAATCTTTAAATTGTTGTAGGAATATTACTACGACGTGAATCTTTAAATTGTTGTAGGAATATTACTACGAGGAGTTGACGTTTCTTCGAGGTGAAGCGCCAGTTCGTTCCATGTAACTACACAATTCACCGTAGTTCGTGATTGATGTCAGGAGAATATCAAATTAATGCACTAGTATTGATATATCAGTTGTTGTTGTTTGTTCAAGATGCATCGTCAGTCCACTACATAGTAAAACGATACCTCTGGGGGTGCTGCACCACGGAATGCTCGGTTTCTGGTTTGGTTTTAAAAATCAGAGCTGTCTTCAGGGTCCCATCCAACTGGTTAAGCCCTAAAACAGTGGTAGGTATGGGGGCTCTGGAGTGAAGAGTCTACTCCATGAAACTCCGTTGTTGTTCGTGGTTCGTGATTGACGCGTCGTGAGTCTTAAAATTGTTGTACAAATATTAATCTGCGAGTGATTAACGTTTCTTCGAGGTGAAACGCCAGCTATCTCCATAAAACTACACAATTCACCGTAGTTCGTGATTGACGTCACGAGACTATCAAATTAATATAGGAGTACTAATATACTAGCAGTAGTTGTTTCTTCGAGGTAAATCGCAGTCCAATGGGGCTTTCCGCGATTGCCTACTGCGCAGATGCATGAGAGCGCCTGGGGTCATATGGCTGTTAGACAGTCGTGAAGGCATGACTGGAAAAAACCTCCTGACCGAATAGCGGGATAACTTTATGGCATATCTTTTGACCGCTATTCGGGAAAAAGGGCAAATTGGCTGCCCATGTATATTGTGTAAGTGAGTAGAAAAATAAATTAGTTGTGTGTTGTGAATTTCTTTAAATTACGCCACATGTCCTAGACTCGTTTAAGTCCATTTTGATCGCTTTTTGTTCTTACCCAGCAATATTTTCCTCATGTATTGCTGAGGAGTCTGAATACTTATAAGGTTAAAACATAAAAGCTGAAGGTCAAAGTTTCTTCTCTATAAGAACACGATGGTAAAACATATAGACTGAAACCTTTACTTTAAACAAAGGGATATGTTGATCTCAACTTTATGGTCTTATTAATGAAATTAGGTACAGGTACTTCCCCATTGACTGAAACAAATGTGTTCACATAATATGTACCCAACTTTTGATTAACTTATAGGTAAAACATAGCTGGTGTCTATCGATTTTACAAACGAAAGACTTCGATAAAAACGAGATTTCATTTTCACTGCGTGGAACTCAAAGAAAAGATCTATTTCCAGTTTCAATACAAAAGCTTTTCAAAGGAAAAAGAAGTGCATTTGTGGAGTGGAAGTAATCTCGGGAAGCTATTTTCAAACTGTTAACAGTTTAATAGCTATTTTAGTACTTAACACATTTAAAAAGAAGCAGTTGCAGCATGTACAGATAAAGTAATAGCTGGACAATATGTGACAGATTGTTATTTATTTACGTGTTAAAAGAATTTTATACATTATTTCAATTTTCTTACCTTCGAGTCTTCTTTGCTTAAAATGCAATATTCAAAACGAAAACTGTTATCCATAATATTTTATTTAAAAAAATAGAAAAAAAAAAAAAAAACCTGAAAACAATTGTACCCAAAAGTAATAAAAATTGTGCTCACAAACTTCATTCCTTTCGGTAGCTGCACATTATTATAAATTGCATTGTAGCTTACTTTTTATTACAAAAATTAACTGAAATTTTTTTAACTGCAGAAGTTTGATAAAAATATAAATATTATTTAGAGAATGATTAAGTTGCCTCGAAATTTTGTGGAAAATTACAGAATAGTGTTTTTGCGAGTGGTGGAGGTGCGGGGGAGGGGGGGGGGGGGACGAGGTGACACCTCAAATCCCGGGCATCACCCGTGCCAGGTACGCCACTGCTTAAAACATACCTTTCTTAATAACATTTTAAATACGAGAAGCAAGCAAGGAATATCTTTTGTAACAAAATCTTACCCGAAGCTCTTTTATTATTTCGCTGGCTTTCTTTGATTATTCAGGAAGTTCATATTTGCCGAATTAATCTTCATCACTCATTTTCTACTTACGCAGCATCCTATTTGATACCAACTACGTTTGCTAAAACGATATCCATTCTATATAGTTCATGATCACAGCTCTGCAGATAATTTAGTATTTTTGTTTCTAATGCAGCGTTGCAAGTAATAATGATTTCCAATGATGTATTTTATGCAAAAGACTTTCACTGTTGAAGATGAAAAGTCATGCTATTTGAAAGATAGCATTTCATTTTCCTGTATTTACTGGGCTGGGGGATTTATTTAAATTTACCAGTACATTTTTTAATTTTTAGTAAAAATGCTATTTTTTGTAGTCTTAGTTTAATACTAAAAGGTGACGCAAAAGTAATTTCACAATTTGAATTGGCTGCCATTTTGCTATAAATGAAAAAAAAAAGATGCTCTGTTTTCATCAAAAGTTTATTTGAAAGTGTAAAATTAGTGACATTACTTGCAAAAATTCTATCGCTCAAATGGCTACCTCCCGAATTGATGCATAGTTGCGCTCGTTTTACGGAATTTTCAATTGTTGCTCGCAAAACATCATGCTCCAAATTGGTGATTCCTTTTTCTATGTTAGCTTTCAAGTCTTCCAAGGTTCGTGGTTTGTTGTGGTAAACATCTTAATTGTTCGAGCACATGGAACATAACGACAACGAAATTCACTTTGTGGTAAAACAACAGACTTAATTTTTTTTAAAATAAGCAGTAACCATAAATCCACGTTCTTGAGGTGTGTATCGCTCGATGGCTTGTTGACAACTAATTCATTATATGAGGTAGTGAGAAGCAAAGGGATGTAAGTGGCAAAATTAAAAATTTGGAGATAACCAGTACAAATGATAGATGAACCTCTCCTCTGTCTTGGGGCAAGAGATGGTACTAGTAGCCCTGGTAGGTGCTGTTACACAACAGGATTTAATAAAACTTTTCAATGAAAGTCTACCTAGGGTCTTATCTTTAAACGCTTTTTACTCAAAACTTGAAAAATGTCCACTTACATCCCTTTACTTCTCACTGCCTCATATATCTACATCATATATATCAAAGCGCAGTGATATTTGGCGCTATCAGCAAAAATGGCGGTCAATTTACATTATGACATTACTTTTGCGCCACCCTGTACAAATATTCCGAGATACCCTGAACTAAAGATACACTAAAGTCAACGAGATACATTAAAGTCAACGAGATACATTAAAGTCAACGAGATACATTAAAGCCAACGAGATACACTCAAGTCAAATATGCTAGCAATGTAGCAAAGCTATGAGGCAGTTTTGAAAAAGAAAATAATTGTCAGGGAAGAATTAAAATTTAAATAATAAAAGGAATCTATTAAAAGGTTTTTAAACGAAAACACATCTTGAAATTTCGGTCAAACTGAAATTTGAAGAACTAATAATACTTTTCGAAAAATTGTCTAAATTATTTTTTCTAAAGGTTGCGAATTTTTGACTTTTTTTTTTTAATTCGGTGTAACGACATTTATGACAAAATATATTTCTCTGTAATACAGCAATGTGGGCTTTGTGAAAAAAACTATTTTTTTTTCCAAAATGAACAAATTGGAAACTTGACTTGAAAATTACAGTACATAAAGGTAGAACGACGTATTTCATAAGAGAAGTTGTATTGGAATGTTATTTTTGATTTTGGCAGTGAATTTGAACTGTCAGAAAACAGTGGAAAATTCTCACTTTGTTCCATGGTGTGAGACAAAGTAATACTCAGAATATTTTCCAATGTTATTTTCCGACCCTGCAATGCTGACTGATTCCGAATCGTCTATGACAGGGGTGCCTAATCTTTTTTTTTTTACCCGAGGGCCGCACCACATATTTAATTGATTCTCGAGGGCTTGAACACATGTAAAATTTCAAAATATTTAAGATTTTACGAAATAACGTGGAAAAGGTAAGAAAATTGCAAATCAAGAAAATTACTTGATGCCTGTTTTGCAACTGTCTTCCGAAAGTCAATTTTTAAATATTTGGCACCAAATTGGTGACATTGTCGATTTGTAACAGAATGAAGCAAACCAAAAGGCACCATAGATCAGCTTCGCGGAGCACACGTGACCCACACGGGCCGTTGGTTTGGCGCCACTGGTCAATGTGTACTCTATCATCTTTTAAAGGTTTGGTTACTTTTTAAAATTCGCCCTGTGTAAGCCACTGAAAACATTTTTTCACAGTGGAAAGGTTGAAACAAATATTGTGGGACAGAAGGGGGTGATATCTTCACTGTAAGAAAACTCCGAAACGTCACAGATTAGTTCCTGGCAACGTTCCGGAATTTCATGGTTTTTTATACCCGCTTTCTGCGAAAAACAAATGTTTTTGCGAATCATTTCACTGAATTGCTACAAGCTCCATGATTGCAGATTTCACTCTGTTGTGAAAACATTTTTAAGTAACAGGAAAAATAATATAAACAGCTTCTTTTTTAAGTGTTTCGTCTTCAACTCTGTTACTGCCCTTCTTGATTGACTGAGCTTCAAACAAAGATGAAATGCAGTCCTTGGGTATTGTAGCTTCACATGAATTGCAGACAAATAAACTGTTCGGTATTTGCTTGCAATTCTGCCTTAGCTTCGGTAACCACAAGTTTCAAAAATCACAGCAGAGTTATGAACAACAGTAGATCACACTGTAGCATTCTTCAAACGTAAGAAAAGTAGTTTTATTTACTTACAACTGATAAAAATGCTCTAACGACTTTCTGTGCAGTTCCAGTAAATCCAATTAGTAAAAAAATAGGAAATATCCTGTTCCGTCTTGCTATACTATTCTTCCTTGACTTCTTTTACGAATATTATTTACGAAATAAATATCAACTTTTAGTTTTTCATCTGAAAGAACTATTGAACTACTGATTACTGAACGAAGTACATTTAATTGTAATTGAATAAATATTAGGGAAGCATCAATCATTTCTTGAAGATCCGAAATTCGTAATTTCTTTCTTCGTTATAAACTTCATTTTCTACTGTAAATTTATTAAATCTTATGTATATCTTAACCAGTTCTGTAATATTTACCTTTAAAAAAAACATTATTTCTTTTTACATATGTTTGATTTTTTTGTTCTAGAATTATATTTTATATCTCTCTCGAGTTTTTTTTTTTTTTTTGGAAAATAAATTGAATTTACATTTAGAATTTCATGTAAATAAATTGAAACAAACAAACAAAAAGTTAAAAGTTAGCAAAAAAATGAAATGACTGCAGCAACAATTATGCAAACACTCAATTAAATAAACACATATATACAAATAAGAAAAAAGAATGCAAAAATAACTAAGTAAATAAAATCGTCAAACAATTTTTAAAGTATTCTTTTTTTGTCAGATACGTGTTATGACGAATTTTTGTTTGCAATGCGTCTCTATGTGAAAAAAATAGTAAAATTGAATATCAATAGAAAAGCGTAAATATACGCATCTCGCATTTCTCTACTGGGAAAATTACTGGATAGAATTTTACTCGAAATATATAAGTTTTAAAAAGTGAAGCATTCAAGTAAATTGAAGAGAAAAATCATTAAAACGACTTTAATCTTTCGGAGTTAAAAAAAAGAGAAAAAAGAATGGAAATTGAATCATTAAGAATGTGACAAAGTTTTCAAAATATGAAAGCTGAGAAAAAAGTCCAAAGGAAAACATTTCTCTTAAATATTACCTCAATGGAAACCAAATAAGTTTTTCATAAAAGAAGATTTCGGTTATATCTTCAATAAGGGTTGTGCAATACATAGCCTTTTAAAAATTGATTCGCTTGATTATTTTTCTAGAGTTCCTATTGTATGAGTGTAAATGCTGCATGGCTTTATGTGAAGCTGTTTAATCTGTTAAATGTCACTTGAGTATGAAATTGTGTAATCATTTAATAAGCGAACGCATTAAATTAGTTATTAAAATGCTAAAAATGGGATGTAACAATAAGTGATTTTTATGTTTTTGTTAAAAACGATATGAGTTGTTTGCTGTAACTAAAATGTTAATTTGAAAAACAAAAGTAGTTACTAGAAATACAGAGGATTACAATTCAATAAGGTAAATGAACACTAAACTTTTTGTAGCTCATAATTTAACTGTCAATGGCAAAAAAGTCACTCTTACAAAGTAGAAGAAACGGCAAAAAAAAAAAAAAAAGCTTTAATTATTAATTACTTATTGGTTTCTTGAATGTATTACGCTCGATGAAGCAGAAATTACCTTGTGGGCAAACTAACTAGAATTAGAAAATATAAGTTTCATTCTTGTTTACCGCCAACCCCGAACTCTAAAGTTCAATAGATCCAGCTGTCCAAAATGTGAGAATAAGTACAGCGAAGTAATTGTTACGACTTAAACCAGCATTATTTGTAACTAGTTGTTTCTGCGTGATTTGAATTCATCAACGTTATTTGGTACTTATGATGCAAAAACTACTTATTATTTCATGCATACCGATATTGATGATATTTTGAACAAAAATTGATTACGCATTAATTAACAAATTCATCTATGTTTAAAATAAACTTTCAACGAAAATCTGAAGCTTGTGCTCAAAAGTAAAAAATCGAGCATATCTAAGAACACTTTTGTGACAGTAAATTGGACAGATTATGAGTATGATCGAATACGTGGCACATTTACAATAACTATGGCACAAGAGGACGTAATACATCATACGAGACTGCTATGCTTCAATGCTGAACGTTTCGTTTCGTGAATTCACGCTAAAGCTGGCTCCAAACAGGTACTAAAACCTCCATTCATTTTAGATTTTCCCAGTAATAAATGATACTTTTGCTTAAATTTTTTAATCACTTTCTTATATCAATGTTGCCCTCAGGTATGTAGAATTTCGTTTCATTCTGACAAATACTTCTTAGCGCGTCAATTGCTTTTGTTATAGAGTGCATATATATAGGATGTGTGAAAAACATGGCAATATATTATTGTAAGATAGAAAACATCTAAACAAGCAAGAATTTAAAAGAACCTTTGAGTGTATGCGCAATGTTGACGTACTATAAGCACACATAGCCAAAAACTGACAAATCGAAGTAGGTCAAATTTATTACACAAAGACGATTTTTTACAACATTTTCGTTTAAAAAAAGGGTTTAAAGCGGTTATTTGAAGTTGTGGCTTGTAGTGTAATAAAACTGGTGGCGGTAAATTTAAGCAACTGCTATAAACCTTTCTTAAAAACTAAAATGTTGCGTAAAATACTTTACTTCAGAATTACCTCACCGGTGTAACATGACGGGGTTAAATTACATTAACAGGAGCTAAATATGTAATTGTAACATCAACACTATTATTAACAGAATTTATTCTCACTTTACTGCTGGACCAAAAATAACCAATTTGTGGGATCATCTTTCTTTCATTTCCAGCAAACTGCACTGAAACTTCTTAATTTGTCCGGTCCTCTTGATCCCTACTGCTTTCTGAGACGTCTAATGCCACAGAGAGTATAGTGGTCTTAAATCTAAGTGAATTTACGGAGTTGAAAGCTCCAACTGTTGGTATTTTTTGCGACAAACGCAACTGAAAATAAAATTGACAGAGGAACAAGGAATGTAACACCCGTAAAATCACAGGAAAGTATTTAACAAACAGAAAATTTCCGTCAACTCTGCTGCCGTTGCTTTTCCTGATATTTTAAAGAAATATTTTAGCAATGTAAATACTTTTACCATAGTAAAAATTGATGATTAAAAGATGCTTATTTAAGGCATATTTCCTTTCATCCACTGAAATTCTATATCTTTTTTCTGTCGACAAACTCCTTCATTCGCCACTTTTCTGTTATTTCAATCTGTCGGTCTTTTAATGGTAAAGATCAGCGATTTTTAACCAATGGTCCGTCGGACCGGGAGCAATCCGCAGAAAAATTTTGCCGGTCTTCATATCTTTTTGGTCGTTTCCGTAAAAAAATATTTTTACTGAGGAATATAGTAACTATTGATTCTTACTACTACTAATAATAATATCCTATGCGACATTTTTATTTTGTAAGGGAATTTTGTGATTTAATTTCGTAATTTTCTTATTTTCCACAAATGTTTGTTTACTGATTTTTAATTATTGCAATAAATACTTATCTTTACATTCAAACATTTTTGTGACAGTTCAATACCATAAGATAAATAAATACCTTTGTGCTGAATAGTAAAGTCAGACCAAACAACGTAAGTAGAAGCACAAATTTGTAAATGTTTACAAATTTGTTTACAAATTTGTGCTTCTACTTACGTTGTTTGGTCTGACTTTACTAGTTCAATACCAATTGTTATTTCTTTATTATTCTTAGCATTAATTCAAAAAAAAAAAAAAAAAAAAAAAAAAAAACACACTGGTTCGAAAAATATATCACAAATTTTTAATTGCCCTCGAGTCGTCTTTTTTTTCTGAATTCTTTTTGAAAAAAAAAAAAGAAAGGAAAAAGTCTCACCAGTCCACGAATTTTTTCCAAAAGCTTTTTCCGCTCCGTAGAAAAAAAAAAAAAAAAAGGATGAGAAAAGCTGGTATAAATGTTAAATTTTAACATTATGTTATTCACACCTAATCATGGAATTTCATACCCACACTACTCATTAATATTTAAAGCAAAGTCTCGTGAAAGAATTTAAACTTGTAAAAAACATTTAAAAAATAAAAGTTTTGCTAATTGGTTTTTTATTTCATTAAATATACATAACTGATTTTCGACTTTTTGCAATCCCACAATTTATTCACAAGAAAAAATACCCTTTCCACCGGTGCATTAATGCTCAGCAAACACATGTGTATAAGTTCGCATTATTTAAATTATTAGTTTGAAAATGCTTAAAAGATTCCCGCCAACGACTTTCTGTTGAAACATTCAAAGTTTTCCTTTCTTTCACTTAAGAAAACGGGACATTTCAGTGTCCCGCTGCTATGTGCGGGGACAACGGGACAGGCTACTTGAAAACGGGACTGTCTCGTTCAAAATGGGACGTACTGTCAAACTATACAATTCTACTACATTTCACTTTCGAAAATAAATCTGTTAAATTTACCAAAATAATTTTTACTAAAACTTGGCAAGAATCTTAAATAATTGGTTGTATCAGACCTTAATATGGTTAACCTTTGTTGATTATTATTAATCAATACCTTTTGAGGTCTACCTATAGACCAATTTTTCTCTGAATTCGTCCAATGCTTCTTGAAATATAGCGGTCACGCATAACAAAGAAAACATTCGATTGTTCTACCCTCCTTAGAGAAATTAGCGTCAAAAACTAATTACCTACAATTTACATGGGGGTACATATGTGTTCGCAATTCCGTTCGAGTAGTTTTTGAACTAGAGGGGTCTCAAAAAATCGGTCAAGAACATACAGGCACACAGACATTTTCTTAAAATAGTCAGAACAGATTCAGCACACCTCAAAGCGTGTAAATCCGCCGAAATTAGAAAGTTTCACGAATCCAATACTTTCTTCTATATATCAGATATAGAAGAAAGTAATAAATCGATACATTATTTTTTTGAGTATGGTTTTATCGCATTATAGTGGTTTTTAACGAAAGGGAAAATATTTAGTAGTACTGGCGACTGTAGCATGCAGTGGATCTTCAAAACTTAACGATTTCGCCATCCTTCTATGAGCAAAAAGAGCCCCAGGTGAAATTATTTCACAAACAAATAGTTCAAGTGCAATAAAAACATGTTTCTGAAACGATTTGAAATTTGAATATCCATTCGTACATTGCGCCAATCGTGAATAAGTATAAAAAATGCAGCAACCATTTAAAAAAAAAAAAAAAATCGTAATACCAACTTGCTGGTTCGAATGATATTTCCGTTTATGGAAGGTAAAAAATACGTTTTGAAGCAGTGCGGAATCTTTCAATTAAAATTAGTCAGAAAACTATCTGAGAATTCAGAGTTTTTCAACAGTATAGTCAATTAAAAAATTGCAGTCTCTGAATGTCACAACCGGACTGTTGGTATATTGCATGTAGTTCCTTATTGTCGTAGTTTAGGTGATAACTTACTACTTCGTACCCAAGCTTTGAATTCAATTGATGAGTTGAACCGCACCATTGCTGCGAACTCTCACGTGTCAAATTTATTTTAGCTACCAGCTTATTAGTAACCTCAGCTTCAAAGAGATGACATTTTCCTCCACCTCGGTTTGATTATATCAGACTAATGAGTCAATAACAAGGACAAAACTGGACGCTATCACTGGGTTTTTCAGGTATTCTACTAAAATTCAGACACCAGAATCTGAGAATGAAGCCTTACAGTAGGGGAGCTCATGATGCTAAATGTGAATTTACTCGAGCGTCGCGGGGACCTATTGGATTTTTTAGTTTAGGTTATAAGAAGAAGAAAGTGTTGCATAATGTTCAACTTCAGTGGTGGGTCAAGTGTCTACTGATATTCATAAACGTAAAAAAAAAAAAAAAAAAACAGTTTCATGGACATACTCGAGCGTGTCAGATATTGATAGTTTTGATGCTCCAACGTGTCTCTAATTCTCAAGAAGGTATGTTTATCTGCCGACTTGCGTGATGGGGTGGCCATCCGGAAGGATAGAAAATGAAAAAAAAAAAAAAAAAAAAAAAAAACGAGCGCATCAGATATTCAGAGGGGAGGTTAAGTGATCTTAAAAAATATCACCATTTAAACGACTTACGGAAAAAAAAACAAAATCGTTATATGGATTTACTCGAGCGCGTCAGGATAGTTCAGTTTAATGCTCCAGTCATGGTAGCCTAAAATCTGACAATTATTTTGAGGGGCATTTTTAATCTGACAACTAGAAGGAAAATAAAAGACTTTTTTTTTTGCAACTTTGTAACCCTCCCACACCCTTGCGTTACTCTCAAATCGTCAGATGTTTTTAATGTACACTTTTTAGCTAGTAATTAACCCACCCTATCTTAATCAGACGCGCTTCAATAAATCTGACGATCAATTTTTTTTTACTAATTTGACAACTGAAAAAAAAAAGTCATATTGAAATACTCAAGCGTGTTAGATTTCTATATAGAAGGTTCAGCTTGATGGTCCAGTCATGGTAGCCTAAAATCTGAAGAACATTTTGAGAGATCTTCTTAATCTGACAGCTAGAGGGAAAAACTACTTTTTTTTTGTAACTTAGTAACCTAACACAATTGCGTTACGCTCAAATCGTCAGATTTTTTAAGTGTACACTCTTTTTCTTATAATAACCCACCTTATCTTAATCTGACGCGCTTCAATAAATCCAATGATCATTTGCTTTTGCTCATCTGACAGGCTGTTCTAGACGCATCTTCCAGCAAAAAAGGCCAACATTTAGTGTAAATACTCGACAGGATGTAAGGTGTCTCCCCTATGTGTATCTGACGCGCTCGAGTAAATCTCCAAAAACACATTGGACTCCCCTTTTACCAATCTTCGTAGCCGATTGGTAATAGTTAGTCATGTCGAAATCGGCAGATTATATGTTTTTCGTGATTCCTACATTATTCCCTTTTACATAAAAAAAGAGCTGATGTGTGCATAACATGACTTCCTTTTACGTCAATTTAATGTTTTTTCCCCATTGTTGGCAATTTTAATGTGATTCAATAGTTAACTCTCTAAATATCACCAACAGTGGCCAAACTGAAACCAGATAAAAAAAAATCCGCCAAATTTATCGCCAAGTTGGCGACCAAACTTGGCGACCAAAAGACTGGCGATATATCGCCAAATGTCCGCCAAATTATAACACCACTTGAGTTTGCATCAAAATTAACAATGATTTCCCCCAAAAAGGTGCAAAAGACCCCTTTCGAAACACCCGAATGCAACCAAAAGGGGAGGTGCACAACTAGATATCACTAGGAGTCTTCGTACCAAATTTCATTTTTCTAGGACATACCGTTCTTCAGTTATGCGACATACATACGCACATACATACGTACATACAGACGTCACGAGAAAACTCGTTGTAATTAACTTGGGAATCGTCAAAATGGATATTTCGGGCGTCTATACGTTCTTAGGTATATATGCACGTGTGGTCGAGTCGAAAAAAAAACTCAACATTCATTCGGGGGTGAGCAAAATGGAAATTAAGGTCCATTTTTGAGTGAAAATCTTTTTGCGAATGCAATACTTCCTTTTTACTTCCTTTTACAAAAAAGGAAGTATTGTATTCGCGAAAAAATTTTCACTCAAAAATCGCCCTTAATTTCCATTTTGCTCACCCCCAAATGAATGTTGAGTTTTTTTTTCGATTCGACCACATGCGGAAAAGTGCCTAAGAATGTATAGACACGCGAAATATCCATTTTGACCATCACCGAGGTAATTACAACGACTTTTCTCGTGACGTCTGTATGTATGTGCGTATGTGTGTATGTGCGTATGTGCGTATGTGCGTATGTGCGTATGTGCCTCGCATAACTCAAAAATGGTATGTCCTAGAAAGTTGAAATTTGGTACATAGACTCGTAGTGGGGTCTAGTTGTGCACCTCCCCTTTTGGTTGCTTTCGGATGTTCCTAAGGGGGTCTTTTGCACCTTTTTGGGGGGAAATCATTGTTAATATCAATGCAAACTTAAGTGGTGTTATAATTTGGTAAACACTTGGTGACGTATCGCCAAGCTTTTGGTCGCCAAGTTTTTTCGCCAACTTGGCGACGATTTTTTTTTCTTCTAAGAGCGAACATCCGGATCTGATTAGCTATTTGGCCTATAAAACCCTCCTTAGGGCCCTCTAGTTTCTGGGGCCCTCGAAAATATTAGACTATGTAGAGAATTCATAAAAAGTAGTCGAAAACTTTGTACTGCATAGTGAATAAAATATGACAACGTATATAAAGTACAAATACAAAATGAAAAAAGGTTAAAAAACCAGCAAACAGCTGTTTCGGCACTCTAAAATACAAATGCCATCATCAGTGCAAATAAAAACGAAGAGAGGTTCAACCCGACTAAAACACAGTCGAGGCAAACATTGGAATGAGAGACGAGTTGTAAAAGATATGAGAGCAGTACCGGAAACGATGACGTCAGGGTTACGTCAGAACTACAGAGGACAGTTGCACTCAGGAGAAAACGTCACGGACAAAAAATAAATCAAATAACAGACTTCCAAACATTAGGAAAAGGGGGGGTGCTAGACAAATCATTGACGATTAAATTAGCATTTTTCCATATGTAATATGACTCCCAAAAATCTAAATCATGAGTGGAAGAACACTCGTGAATAACTTTGGCGGAAGAAAAAATAAAATTATGGCCACAAGACCAACAATGTTGAGCAATAGAGGAGCGTTTGAGATCCTGTTTTTT
This sequence comes from Uloborus diversus, assembly GCF_026930045.1. Lineage (NCBI taxonomy): Eukaryota > Metazoa > Arthropoda > Arachnida > Araneae > Uloboridae > Uloborus > Uloborus diversus. The sequence continues at coordinate 169,597,165 of NC_072733.1, forward strand.
GACGTAGTTTTCGTGTTCTTTTATCCGGAATTTGAGGGATCGTCGAGTCTGCCCAATGTAGGCTAATTTGCACTGGCAGGAAACACTATAAATGCCCCATTTGTCAAGGTTCTGAACAGGGTGTTTAAGCTGTGAAAATTTTAATTTATTAACAGGAGAAAAAGTGACGGAAAAATGAAACTTTTTTAAGATTTTGGTAATTTGTAGACTGATTTTAGGAAAAAAGGGTAAGACAACGGAACTCGAATAGTTCACAGGAGCAAGTGTTTGATTTTTGTTAGCTGAGCTACATAGCTTCTTATAAATGGTATCAATAATATCTGATGTGAATCCCCGATCAACCGCAATACCTCGTAGGTAATTCAGTTCTGATGAAAGTAAATTGGAATTTGAACAAATGGCTAAAGCACGGTAAATAAAAGATCTAAAAGCAGCCAATTTTTGTTTAGGAGGGTGAACGGATAACCTGTGGGGGGGAAGAGAAACAGCAAAGGGTTTACGGAAAACAGTAGTTGTAAACATATTGTTATGACGAGTGATGGACACATCAAGAAAAGAAAGATGATTTCCAGATTCCAATTCAACAGTAAATTGAATATGTGGGTCAATAGTATTTAGGATGGATAAAAGGTTATCAAGGTCACTGACAGATGAGTCCAAAAGCACAAAAATGTCGTCAACGTACCTGACGTAAAAATCAAATTGTATAATTTTAAATAATTTAAGTTCGAAATAGTGCATGTACAAATCACTTAGAATTGGACTCAAAGGGTTGCCCATAGCAAGACCTTCAGTCATACGGAAAAAATTACCGTCGAAAATAAACGTGTTTAGTTTTAAGCAAGAACGTGTTAAATTGCATAATTCATTGATCTCAAAATCGGAAAAGTGATGTTCAGTTAATCTCATTTTAAGGCAGTCTAACGCACCTTCAACAGGCACGTTAGTGAAGAGTGATTTCACATCAAAAGAGGCCATTCTATGGTTATTTAGCCGAAAAATTCGAAGTTTGCGAACAAAGTCAAGAGAGTTCCGAACAGTAAAACAATTGCTGGAAAGAAGAGGTGAAAAAACGGAAACTAAAAATTTGGCCAATTTGTAAGAAGCACTACCAATGTTGGAAACAATGGGACGGAGAGGAATGAGTGGTTTATGCACTTTAGGCAAAGCGTAGAATCTGGAACATTGTGCAACAGAAGGAATCAAGCGTTTTTTGTGAAAATCTGGAATCAACGGAGATGACTTAATGGCGTTACTGATAGTTTTTAATTCTTTACCACAAGGATCTTGTTTGATTTTTTCATATGGCCCGTCTAAAATTAAGTTATTGCATTTGTTGATATAATCTTTTTTGTTTAGAACAACAATTTGGCCCCCCTTATCAGCGTTTGTAATGACTAAATCAGAGTTAGCACATAAATCTCTTACGGTACGAGTTACATTATATAGCTTGTTGTTATGGAACTGTGAATTGAAGTTGATGTTGTTAGAAATAAGATGACGGATTGAATCCTTCTGTGTGGAACTTAAAGCACTAAATTTCAAGGCCTTTTCGACCGGAGCAATTAAAAGAGGAAACGACGGTTTAGATGGGGCCGCAAAATTACTATTGAATTTTAAAGCATTAACTTGAACAGAATTTAAGGAAACATCTGAAAGATTGACGACAGCATTAACATTAACTTTTGGTAAGTTATAAGTTGTAAGATTAGAAGAAACTTTACATAAACTGGTTAACTTTTTATTAAGTACTGATTTGTGTTTGTTTGAATAAAAAGCAGCTCTCTGCCAAGACCTCCTGTCAAAAAATTCAAAATGACGACTGGAATTAGCAACACGTAAATGTAAATCAAAAAGCTCCTGCTCAATCATTGCAACTTTGTGTCGCGTATCTTGGATGACAGCTCTTAACAGAGCCAATTTAAAGTTGAACAAAGTTTTATCAATTCTCGTTGACCGAGATAAATTGCACTCAAGTGAAATAAAATTAGGAATAACTCGTCTCCTTTTACATTCACACAAAAAGGATAAATGATCTAAAAATTTAAATTTCTTAACCCGTAGGTTACAAAACCTATTAATGTCAGACATGATTAAAATCAAGGACAGAAACAAACAGAAGAAAGGAATGGAAAAATGGAATCCACTTACGACCAAAAGCCCGTTGAAGCTAGTGAATACATAAAAAGTAGTCGAAAACTTTGTACTGCATAGTGAATAAAATATGACAACGTATATAAAGTACAAATACAAAATGAAAAAAGGTTAAAAAACCAGCAAACAGCTGTTTCGGCACTCTAAAATACAAATGCCATCATCAGTGCAAATAAAAACGAAGAGAGGTTCAACCCGACTAAAACACAGTCGAGGCAAACATTGGAATGAGAGACGAGTTGTAAAAGATATGAGAGCAGTACCGGAAACGATGACGTCAGGGTTACGTCAGAACTACAGAGGACAGTTGCACTCAGGAGAAAACGTCACGGACAAAAAATAAATCAAATAACAGACTTCCAAACATTAGGAAAACTGCTCTCATATCTTTTACAACTCGTCTCTCATTCCAATGTTTGCCTCGACTGTGTTTTAGTCGGGTTGAACCTCTCTTCGTTTTTATTTGCACTGATGATGGCATTTGTATTTTAGAGTGCCGAAACAGCTGTTTGCTGGTTTTTTAACCTTTTTTCATTTTGTATTTGTACTTTATATACGTTGTCATATTTTATTCACTATGCAGTACAAAGTTTTCGACTACTTTTTATGTATTCACTAGCTTCAACGGGCTTTTGGTCGTAAGTGGATTCCATTTTTCCATTCCTTTCTTCTGTTTGTTTCTGTCCTTGATTTTAATCATGTCTGACATTAATAGGTTTTGTAACCTACGGGTTAAGAAATTTAAATTTTTAGATCATTTATCCTTTTTGTGTGAATGTAAAAGGAGACGAGTTATTCCTAATTTTATTTCACTTGAGTGCAATTTATCTCGGTCAACGAGAATTGATAAAACTTTGTTCAACTTTAAATTGGCTCTGTTAAGAGCTGTCATCCAAGATACGCGACACAAAGTTGCAATGATTGAGCAGGAGCTTTTTGATTTACATTTACGTGTTGCTAATTCCAGTCGTCATTTTGAATTTTTTGACAGGAGGTCTTGGCAGAGAGCTGCTTTTTATTCAAACAAACACAAATCAGTACTTAATAAAAAGTTAACCAGTTTATGTAAAGTTTCTTCTAATCTTACAACTTATAACTTACCAAAAGTTAATGTTAATGCTGTCGTCAATCTTTCAGATGTTTCCTTAAATTCTGTTCAAGTTAATGCTTTAAAATTCAATAGTAATTTTGCGGCCCCATCTAAACCGTCGTTTCCTCTTTTAATTGCTCCGGTCGAAAAGGCCTTGAAATTTAGTGCTTTAAGTTCCACACAGAAGGATTCAATCCGTCATCTTATTTCTAACAACATCAACTTCAATTCACAGTTCCATAACAACAAGCTATATAATGTAACTCGTACCGTAAGAGATTTATGTGCTAACTCTGATTTAGTCATTACAAACGCTGATAAGGGGGGCCAAATTGTTGTTCTAAACAAAAAAGATTATATCAACAAATGCAATAACTTAATTTTAGACGGGCCATATGAAAAAATCAAACAAGATCCTTGTGGTAAAGAATTAAAAACTATCAGTAACGCCATTAAGTCATCTCCGTTGATTCCAGATTTTCACAAAAAACGCTTGATTCCTTCTGTTGCACAATGTTCCAGATTCTACGCTTTGCCTAAAGTGCATAAACCACTCATTCCTCTCCGTCCCATTGTTTCCAACATTGGTAGTGCTTCTTACAAATTGGCCAAATTTTTAGTTTCCGTTTTTTCACCTCTTCTTTCCAGCAATTGTTTTACTGTTCGGAACTCTCTTGACTTTGTTCGCAAACTTCGAATTTTTCGGCTAAATAACCATAGAATGGCCTCTTTTGATGTGAAATCACTCTTCACTAACGTGCCTGTTGAAGGTGCGTTAGACTGCCTTAAAATGAGATTAACTGAACATCACTTTTCCGATTTTGAGATCAATGAATTATGCAATTTAACACGTTCTTGCTTAAAACTAAACACGTTTATTTTCGACGGTAATTTTTTCCGTATGACTGAAGGTCTTGCTATGGGCAACCCTTTGAGTCCAATTCTAAGTGATTTGTACATGCACTATTTCGAACTTAAATTATTTAAAATTATACAATTTGATTTTTACGTCAGGTACGTTGACGACATTTTTGTGCTTTTGGACTCATCTGTCAGTGACCTTGATAACCTTTTATCCATCCTAAATACTATTGACCCACATATTCAATTTACTGTTGAATTGGAATCTGGAAATCATCTTTCTTTTCTTGATGTGTCCATCACTCGTCATAACAATATGTTTACAACTACTGTTTTCCGTAAACCCTTTGCTGTTTCTCTTCCCCCCCACAGGTTATCCGTTCACCCTCCTAAACAAAAATTGGCTGCTTTTAGATCTTTTATTTACCGTGCTTTAGCCATTTGTTCAAATTCCAATTTACTTTCATCAGAACTGAATTACCTACGAGGTATTGCGGTTGATCGGGGATTCACATCAGATATTATTGATACCATTTATAAGAAGCTATGTAGCTCAGCTAACAAAAATCAAACACTTGCTCCTGTGAACTATTCGAGTTCCGTTGTCTTACCCTTTTTTCCTAAAATCAGTCTACAAATTGCCAAAATCTTAAAAAAGTTTCATTTTTCCGTCACTTTTTCTCCTGTTAATAAATTAAAATTTTCACAGCTTAAACACCCTGTTCAGAACCTTGACAAATGGGGCATTTATAGTGTTTCCTGCCAGTGCAAATTAGCCTACATTGGGCAGACTCGACGATCCCTCAAATTCCGGATAAAAGAACACGAAAACTACGTCAAAAAACAGGATCTCAAACGCTCCTCTATTGCTCAACATTGTTGGTCTTGTGGCCATAATTTTATTTTTTCTTCCGCCAAAGTTATTCACGAGTGTTCTTCCACTCATGATTTAGATTTTTGGGAGTCATATTACATACGGAAAAATGCTAATTTAATCGTCAATGATTTGTCTAGCACTCCCCCTTTTCCTAATGTTTGGAAGTCTGTTATTTGATTTATTTTTTGTCCGTGACGTTTTCTCCTGAGTGCAACTGTCCTCTGTAGTTCTGACGTAACCCTGACGTCATCGTTTCGGGTACTGCTCTCATATCTTTTACAACTCGTCTCTCATTCCAATGTTTGCCTCGACTGTGTTTTAGTCGGGTTGAACCTCTCTTCGTTTTTATTTGCACTGATGATGGCATTTGTATTTTAGAGTGCCGAAACAGCTGTTTGCTGGTTTTTTAACCTTTTTTCATTTTGTATTTGTACTTTATATACGTTGTCATATTTTATTCACTATGTAGAGAATTATACCAAAATATGACTTCGTTTTTTTTTACTTCCTTTTACAAAAAAGGAAGTATTGTATTCGCGACAAAATTTTTACTCAAAAATCGACCTTAATTTCCATTTTACTCACTCTTGACTGAATATTAAGATTTTAGTTAAAACGAGTTTTCTCGTGACGTCTGTATGTACGTTAGTATGTATGTGCGTATTTATGTCGCATAACTCAAGAACGGTATGTCCTAGAAAGTTGAAATTTGGTACGGAGACTCCTAGTGGAGTCTAGTTGTGCACCTCCCTTTTTGGTAGCATTCGGGTGTTTCTAAAGGGATCTTTTGACCCTTTTGGGGGGGGGGAATCATTGCTAATTTCGGTGTAAACTCATGCGGTGTTATAATTTGGTGGACATTTGGCGATATATCGCCTGTCTTCTTCGCCAAAAAACTTGGCGATTTTTTTTTTTAATTTTTCTATTTGGCCACTGTTATTGAAAGAGAGGGTAAACTATTGAATCACATTAAAATTGCCAGTAATGGGGAAATGACATTAAATTGGAGTAAAAGGAAGTCATGTGATTCACACATCAGCTCGTTTGTAAGAGGAAGTAAAAATCAACCGCGCCCGAGAAAATCCACACAACGTTTTTTTTTTACAACTTTATCACCCTCCCACATCCTTGCGTTACACTCAAATCGTCAGATTTTCTAAATGTACATTCTTTAATTGTAATTAACCCACCTTATCTTCATCTGACACGCTTCAATAAATGCAACGATCTTTTTTTTTTACTAATCTGACAGGCTGTCCTAGACGCATCCACCAACAAAAAAGGCCAGCATTTGGTGTAGGTACTTGACAGGATGTAAGGTATCTTCTCTATGTTTATCTGACGCGCTCAAGTAAACCCCCAAAAAGCAGAATAGACTAATCGGTTTTTTGCTTTGTTTAGTTATATTGTTTAGTTATATTTGTTTAGTTTTTTAATAAAAGGAACGGTGCAAAGAATTAAGTTCACAGTCCTGCTGAAATTAACCTTTTATTTAGTAAAAACAGGTTTAATGTTTTCATAATTTACTAGCCTATAGCAACATTAAACATCAAAGGGTAAAAACAGTGTAAAAGTTCGCAAAGCTTTGAGGTAAGAGTGCACAGTGCGTAATTTTGCCCCATGCAGCCAAATATGTGAATTTCACTGGATTAGTTTTTAAATTTACATGATTCCTTTCTTTTTGGAGTCGAACAAGGAAAACTGCAAGAAGACTGAATGTACAATCTTTTAGATCAGGCTTGTTCGTTTATGGATTCAGGAAAGTTAATTCAACAAACCGCAAAAGCGATAGAGTTTACATAAGTAGCATTAAGAAAGCAGTTGAAGAAGGAAAAAGCTTGGTCAATTTCGTAAAATCTTTTTTGTGAAAAAAAAGGGATTCCATTTTCCAACATGCTATTAGTTTTTTTTTTTTTGATGACCTACTTTAATCACATCTGATTGCCATTTCAACTGTAATTTGTTAAAAAAACGCTCCAATTAGAAAAACGAACCAGGTAATTTTTTTGAAAAAAGAAAAAAAAAACATGATTTGAGTTGGTTTTGCATTAATTGGTTTTCATATGAAGTAAGGCTTTAATGAAGAATTATTAATGGCCTTATTGTTATTATTTTCATTTGTCAACATTTGACACATTTTGAAAAATAATAAATTTTCATCATTTTCAATTTGAGTTCAATTAATCATCCTAATTTTCTTTGTCAATGGGTATGAGTACGAGCTGCGTACTCATATCCCATCTGTTGAAGTAAAGTTTCGCAAAAAAGGATAGGAAAAGCTGTGATATCTCTGTTAATAACACTCCAATAGTCAGCTAGTCTGACAGCATTTTTTCAAATTTCTAATGTGTAAAATTCATGTACAATCGTTGAAAATTTGATAAACATTTCTCAAAAAATTTAAAAAGATATCAAAGTGTGTACTTTTACTCCTCCCGTACCCTATTCTATTTGAACCATGTTGCAACAATATACGATTAGTTTTTATCCGAATAAATTATAACGAGTAAATATGGCAAGTGCACCCGCGCTTGTACAGTTTCCAGAAGCCAAACAAAATAATGCAAGACTCGTTAGAAATAGTACATATCCATTTAAAATGAAATATGACGCTAGTCGGTCATTTTAATTAGGACTCGACCGATGCATCGGCGCCGATGGTTCGACAATTTAGCCATCGGCATCGGCGGCCGATGCTAACTTGCAGGAAACATCGGCCCATCGGCATTAAAAGCATCGAAAAGCCGATGGAATTGGCCGATGTTTTCGAAAAAAAAGACCTTTGCTGTTTCACTTTTTAATGCAAAGTAAAGAGAGTTATTGTTTTCATATAAAATTGTTTCCTTAAACTTCAGTATGAATTTCTATTTTAGTCACCCCAGAGAGAGTTTTTAATACTACATTCAGGTACCATACAAGTTAATTATTGCGTTGTTTCTTGCGGCTGGATGTACGTATGTATCTCTTATAAGTCATAACTCAAAAATGGTAAGCTGTAGAAGGTTAAAATGTCGCATGTGGGGTGTGTGTACGTTCCAGTTGTGCATTTCCCTTTTTGTTTTCGATCGGGTGTTCTAAAAAGCCTATTTACTCATTTTTTGTGGCTATTAATTAGGGTCTGGTGGGGGAAAGTGGTCAATGGGGTAAAGTGGTCAGTCGTCAAATAAATGGCTATAGCTTGGGAATAAATGTTCGAATGAATGTGAAAATTTTATTATAGAGTAGTGTAGTAAGAAACTACATTTTGAGTACAAAATTTTACAACTGGCTAAATGTTATTCGGTCAAAAAAAATATTTTGTGTCAATATGAAAAGTTTTTAAATCTAAAGACCTCTTTTAACTTCCTTGAGAAATTTTGTTTGTTAGAATTATGAACAGATTGACTGCATAGGAAGCTTCCTACATGTCTCAAGAAATCTTACTCATTAGCAGTTAGTTGAATCTATTTTAGATAATTTTTTAGAACAATTTTAGTAAGATGGGGTAAAGTGGTCATAATATTAGGCTTAACAAGTATTGTTCTTCTAATGTCACTTAATCATTAAGTATAAGGCAGATATAAATTAAATATTAATGTCACTTAATATGTATTGTTTTTTCAGTAAATGGTGTTAAATATACGAGTATATGCGTAAGTATACGCATATGCTCGTGTAGGCACGTATATATAGACGTATTCACATAAATGCACCAATAAATACATATATGGGTATCTGCAAGTATTTTTAATCTATACAGATATGCATTCGACTATAACGTATATACTCGTTTATATATATAAACACTTATATACTCAGGTAGACACTCATATACGCGTACGTACTCGAGTAGACACTTACATACAAGCATATGATATACAAGTATACAGGATGAGTTTAAACTTTTAAGCAAATTATTAAAAGGTGTTAGAGGGGAGGATAAGAAGTAAGAATCACATAAGGAAACAAACATAATACTGACGCGCTACATGCACGCAAAGTCAGAAACTGATGGATGCAAAACTGGTCAAAAATTTATTACCCAAAGACAGTTTTACACAACATTTTAGGTTTCAAGAAAATTTTAAAGCGATTGATGAAATTTGCGGCCTGCAGCTGTGATATATGTGCGTCACAATCACAAAGCACGCTCTGTTACAATAACGAGACTTTTGAAAAACTTTCATCAGCCGATGCGCCTTTGTTGCGATGCTTGTATTAGAGCTACAGGCCGTAACTTTTAACAACTGCTCTAAATATTTCTTAAAAACTAAAATCTTGGGCAAAATCATCTTTGTGTAACAAATTGGTGATTTGTTTTGCATCCATCAGTTTCTGGCATTGTGTGCATGTAGCGCGTCAGCGAAAGTAAGTTCTTTATAATTCTTTGCTTCTTATCCTCCCCTCTCACACCCCTTAGATTTTTGCCCAAGATCTTGTTTTCACTCTGTAGGCACACATGTATATAAGCTTGTATACTCGTGTATACATACATGTACTTGTGTATACACGTAAATGTACGCATATACGTCTATACAGGTATATAACCATGTTTGCACGTATACATACGTATACACGTGCTTCACAATGTTAGTAGACTCGTACCCCCAAACATACACTGGATGTATCCACGAATTAACTCGTGTATACCCGTATATTTGTGTATGTACACTTATATATGCGTGTATACGTCTACTGTAAACGTATACATTCATGTATGCACGTATATACTCAAGATACAAGTGCATACACTCATATGATGTTCGTTTACACACATATATACCCGTACATACACGTGACACGTATATACTCGTGTATACACGCATGCACTCCTGTAGCTTATCACGTATACATGCTTATATACACGTATATGCTTGAGTAGGCACGTGCATGCATGTATCTGATGCATACATGCATCTACTCATATATGAACGTGTTTACTAATGTTTACAGGACACGTATATACTCGTGTATACTCACATATGCTTGTGCATATACTTGTAACTATAAAAATAAGCGAAATATACAAATATTAGGGTTGTTTTTAATGGTTTTGCGTCTATTTTTAACTATGACCACTTTACCCCATGCTATGACCACTTTCCCCCACTCCATGGGGTAAAGTGGTCATAAATACAAAGGGAAAAGAAAGGGTTATAATGCTACTTAAATCAATATTTATTTTCCTAAAACTCAATGTACCGTGTTCTTTAATAATGCAATGTAAAATAAAAACAAAAAAAAGTTTAAGTGTTTAAAGAATTTATTGTATTTATTATTCACCTAAGTTGAAAACCTACGATTTTATGACCACTTTACCCCACCAGACCCTACTTATTTCAATACAAAACTAATACAGCGTCTCAGACTGACGATCATTTGGTCATACACTCTATAACAAAAAAATCGTCGCACCAAGAAAGAGTGATCCGATTGAGACGAAAATTGGTGGATAGGAAGACAATGCACAGAATAGTAAATGATTAAATTCTTAGAATAATTGATGTCAGAGTTACAGTAACAAGTTCAATAAGGTATTGACCCGCCTCTACCCTAGATACAAGCTGAAGCAACGACGTGGGAAACACCGATAAAGCTCCCGGAGGTTGTCCTGCGGTATTTCCGGCCAAATTCGCTGCAATTGTCGGACGAGGTTATCAACATTCCTTGCCAGAGGCAATCGCGATCCCATCATATCCCAGACATGCTCGATGGGAGAGAGATCTGACGATCTAACAGGCCAAAGAAGAGTTTGACAAGTTTGCAGACATGCATAGCAACACATGCCGTATGTTATCTTACATTGTCCTGCTGAAAACCAGCCGAGGGTACTGCAAAAAGAACGCCAACAAAACATGTCTTAGGATGTCGTCGACGTACCACTGTACAGTAAGTGTACCTCTAATTACGACCAAAGGGATCCAGTTATCAAAGGAAATAGCACCCAAGACCATAATGCCTTGTTGAGGGCCAGTGTGGTGTACAAAAGTGAAACCAAGATCCCTCTTCTGCCCTGGGCGTCTCCAAACACGTCTTCGATGATCGTCATGACACAGTTAAAAGCTAAAGACTATACATCCCCAGTCGGCACCATAACAACCCGATCGAGCCATGCACCACTGTAATCTGGCTCGGCAGTGTGTAGGCGTCAGTAGCGCGATTTTTTTTTTTTTTTTGTTATAGAGTGTATATTGCCGGATTGGAGAGACCATGGAAACACATATGAGATGGAGAAACCGGTTTTTGTGCCATTTTGGTTGATTTCCGTTGAACCAAAGAGAATTTTTAGAACTCTTGCTTGCCCCCCCTCCCTCCCTGTAATTCTGAAATTAAACTCTAGTTGCACATCTGAGTTGTTTAAAACTAACACCATTTATAAAATTGGAGATTTTCTTTTTCAAACTTAATCTATTGTTTAGGAAGAACTTAGAGCATTAATGTAAGAAATTGATTAAAGACGCTTTGAATGGTGACATAATTACGGAAATCAAAGGGACTTTTGATTTTTTTTTCTTCAGAAGTGCTAAAGTCGACTCAGAAACTCTTCCGAGGCGTTGGTGGTAGTGGTTTTGTACTAAACAAATGAGGACGAAGTTGTGAACAGGGCTGCGGAGTCGGAAGGAAAATGGCCGACTCCGACCCCGACTCCGACTCCTGGATTTTGAAACGCCCGACTCCAACTCCGACTCCGACTCCGGATTTTTTTAGTTGTATTTTTCAATTCCCTCTCTCCCTTCAGGAGAAGGGGGGAAACCTTTAAACAGAGATTAAAATATTAATTCCTTTTTATGAAAATTTCGCATTTTTTCTGTAAACCCAAGATGCATACAACGTTAGAAATTCAATTTAAAAATCAAATTTTCCAACAGTTACGAGTTTAAAAATGAAATGACTTAAAATTCCTTTAAAAAAATTGAAAAGGATTACCTTGCCCCCTTTAATATTTACAAATAGGTATTGATCAAATCGTGTGTTTTCAATTTTTGAAAGCTGTAATTTGAGAGGAAAAAAGGTTTTTTTTTTCTAAGTCCAAGTTCTTGAGAGGGTGTGGTTTGCCCCGGGTGACACCCATGTGGTAGGTGACACCTAAAGTTAATTTCAGAGTTTATAAAAGGTATAAATACTTTAATTCTGAAAATTCTCCCGATTATATTTTAAATTATATTTCATCAATAAAATTTCAACGAAAATAGGGCACATATACGTCAGGTGCAAATTTTACACAAAATGCGGCGGTATACAGATTTATACGAATAGTTTTTACTATACCTATATTTCTTCTTCGCTAAATTTTTAATTTCAATTTTATTGGCTGCTTTAGAATTAACCTTAATGTGAAGATTTTAAGATTAACTGCAATTATTTAGTATTGTAATCAAGAAATCATTTATACTTATTTTGCTCCAAAACATTAGATTATTTCATCGGATCTTTTGTATTCGTGTTTTCGCGCAAGAACTTATTTGAATTTATCGATCACTCTCAAAAGTTTCCACCTGAGGTACGGGCCCCGACTTACTAAATTGTTACGTCCCTTTTACTATTTTATAACTGAGATCGAACAAAACACTATATTTTTATTTTTATTTGAAATTGATTACTTGAAAATGTTAGGCGATAAAACTGTTTGCTGACAGTTGCTATATATTATTTAAGTTAAAAAGCAAGCAAACTAGGGGACGGCTACAGAAAGTTCGATAAGCACTCAAGCTAGCTGATTGCCATTGTAGCAGTTATTTTTTTCATTAGTAACTTTTTATACATGTAATCGAACCAATTGCTAGTAGTCAGTTTTTAAAAAATGCAATGAGAGTCAGTAAAAATGAAAGACAAAAAGAAACCCGGAGTCGGAGTCGACATGTTTTCTAACGACTCCGACTCCGACTCCTTTACCCCAAAATTAGTCCGACTCCGACTCTTCGACTCCGACTCCGACTCCGACTCCACAGCCCTGGTTGTGAACGAAGTTTAACGTTGTGAGTTACTCCAAAATCAGGGGGTGACCCCCCTCCCCCGCCCCTCCCTCGTCGTTTCGAGCATTTTTTAAATATTTAGCGATTATTTATTTTGCTCAAGAAATGTCATTTTGCGTATTTCTCATTCTTATTTTATCTTTATTTCGTAATGCGCCATCTTTTTTGCATCATTTATAGCGATCGATATTTTTTCTATTGTAAGTAACTATTTTCATGTATTTTTATAACATCAATGAACGAGTTATTTTCGTTTACATCATATTTATAATAATATTTTACATAAAAGTTTCAAGGATTTTCTATTAAGCAATTTTTTAAATTTCAGAAAATTATTGTTAAATTGAAAATTTTAATTTGAAATTGTTTGTAGTGCTTTATAAAAGATTTTAAACAATCAACTTGTTCAATATTGTGTGCGCAAACATCAGATCAAGTAGTATATGTATTCCGTTATTATTTACTTGGAGTAAATATCGAGTTTTTTTTTATTGTAGCTAAGTTTTAAGAAGCTCGCTCTTTTCATGGCTATTTCTTTTTTCAGAAAAATTTATGTCACTCTTATAGCTTTTATGAAAAATGCAAATTTTTCTATTCATAAATTTTGAATAAATATTAAAATATTCCTATTTTGATTTAATATTGTAATTTATCTGTTACCTTTTTCGTTTAATTTCATGACTAAAACATTTCTACGTGCAATCTTTCCAATTAATTGCATAATTTGTTGACGGTTTCATATTTTTATTCTTAAATTTTTTTTTTTGAATGATTAAACAACATAATTTAACGTTTTTTAACTATATATAGCGTACATAATCCACACATTATTACAGCATTGCTGAAATCTTAGTTATATGTTCAATTAAAAGAAAAAAAATCAGTTGGATATTAAACAGTGTCTTTGTTTTTCTTCCTTTTGTTTTTTTTCTTTCTCTTTTTTCGGCTGTAGTTCTTTCTCTATCGTCTTACAACAGTCAAAAAAGAGAAGCACAACTACATCCTATATAGATTGTACGTAGTACGATCCAAAATTTCGGGGACAAGCTGTATAAAATGTATAGTTCACATTACCGAAGCACATCCACCTTCAATGGGTCACCTTGAGGGACTATGTACTTCTGCCAGTGTTCATATAACTTTTGGAAACACTCCTGGAAGCCTTTTTCGCAACCTACTATGATGCAGCTTTATCTTTTCCTGACGGAAGAAAGCGGCGTCCATGCAAATGTTTGTTTGCTGGGAACAGGTAAGAGTCACACGGAGCTAAGTCCGACGAAACGGTACGGTATTTGTTTGTCATATCAGACCATTGATTAATCAAACCGTGAATCCTCAACGTGAAAGTCGCCTTCTACCCCAGGATGAAGTTAAAGAAGCAGTGCAAGATGCCTTATAGGAGGTCGCGAAAAATGGCTGCCAGGAGTACTTCTAAAAGCTATACGAACATTGGCAGAAGTGCATAGTCGTTCAAGGTGACAATTTTGCAGATAGATGATAGATGTGTTTCGGTAATGTGAACTATTCAAGGTAAGGTTTTATACTGCTTGTCCTCAAACTTTTAGATCATACTACGTACGTATGAGTTTTCAATTTACTATTTCATAACGTTTCTGAGTGACGCAAGTTTACATCACAAGAGAACTTGCGATAATTAACTGAGAAGGTGTTCAAAATGGATATTTTGGTCATCTATATGTTCTTTGGTACATATGCATGTACAGATGTGCCGAAAAAACTTGTGAAGTTTAAATTGGGTGATCGTAAAATAGAAATTAGGTCGAAATTTGATTTTTTTTTTGATTACAAGTCCTTATTCGTTAGAAAGGAAGTAAAGTGAAATGAAAAAATGATCCTTTAAATCCGTGACAATCTTATCAATTTATTTCCGTTTTATTATTTTTTTTTTGCCATCGGCCAATGGCATCCGTCATCGGCCATCGGCAATCGGACATTTGGAGGAAAACAATCGGCAATCGGCCATCGGCCATCTTTGAACAATCGGCCAACAATCGGCATCGGCCCATCGGCCAAAAAATGCCATCGGTCGAGCCCTACTAAATAATTTATATTTTCGACTCTTTCTATGGTCGGGCAGTTACAGTTATTTGTGCAGTCACATGTTGGTTCGTGATATTTTATGTCTAAATCAATTTTATTAATTCCATTCTTTTTTAAATCAAACTTTATGTATTTTGTTTTATTTATATTAAGAGATAACATATTGTCAGTTAACCATTTATTTATAGCAGTTAAATCAAGTTCCATTTGGTTTTTTATATCATTAATGCTCTTTGCAGAATATGTTAATGCTGTATCATCTGCATATAGAGTAATTGTACCGTATAATTTAATGTATGACATGTCATTAATATATATTAAAAAAAGTAATGGACCTAAAATTGATCCCTGAGGGACTCCCGTTTTTGTTGTTTTATATTTTCTTATACAGTTATTTAGTTTTGTTGCTTGTTTTCTGTCCGTGAGATAGGATAATATCCATTTGTAAGGTATTCCTCTTATTCCAACAATGTATAACTTTTTTATCAAAATCTTTATGCTTACACTGTCAAATGCTTTACGTAAATCCAAGAATACTGCTGAAGTTTTATAGTTTTCGTTAATGTTCGCATAAATTTCACCTGCTAATTTTAATACAGCTTTTTCAGTATTTCTGTTTTGCCTAAATCCGTATAGTGCGTTATGGAAAAAATCATATTTTTCTAAGAAATTCATCAACTGAGAGCTATAACATTTTTCCAATAATTTTGAGAATATTGGTAGAACAGAGATAGGTCTGAAATTATTACAGTCATCTTTAGCACCTGATTTGTGTATCGGTGTAATTATTGCTTTTTTAGATCTTCTATGAATTCCCCTCTTTGTAGACTAATATTGATTATTTTTGTCACAATTTCTATATGATAATTAGCAATTATCTTAAGTGCATTACTTGTAATTCCGTCATGTCCCGGTGTTTTGTCATTTTGCATATTATCAATAATATTTTTAACCTTACTTATTTCCATTGGGTAAATATACATAGAATTTGTTTGGTGTGTTATGTTATTATCATAGTTTGATGCTTTATCGTCGTTTATTTCCACACAACAATTTATAAAAAAGTCATTACATTTTTCAACTAGTTCATTGCTATTATCTACATCGATGGAATTCTTATTCTTAATCCCTGTAATATCTTTAATAATATTCCATTGTTTTCTTCCATCTTTTCCAGCATGGACAAATTTTTTATGAAAAAAATCCTCTTTTTCTTTTTTGATCAACTTTTTAAATTGTTTATTGTATTCTTTATAATTACTTTTATATTCCTTATTATAAGGAAATTGTTTTGTTTTTTTATATAATTTTTCTTTTTTATTGATCATATTTACTAACTCTTGTGTAATCCATTGTTTTTTAAATTTATTAGCTTTTTTTATCTTCTTGTTTTTTCCATGAATTCCTTAATTTTACTGATAAAAGTGTTATAAATCTCATTTATCTCCATGTTTTTCATCTATTAAGCTAGAGAAATTAATTTCTTTAATATCCTGTTCAAAAGCTCTATAATCGATGAATGTTTTAATTATTTGCTCGCTACTCCGATTACGTTTCAAATGTTTTTCTAATAATTTTTTGTTATCAATTTTTACTAGTAATGCATAGTGATCGGTTATTGTTGTTTTATGTACTGCAGCTGTTACTGCTCTATCTATTCTGTAATTACATTTATAAAAGACATGATCAATACAGGATGAGCTTAGGTCATTACACCTAGTTGGTATATCAACATAGTGTTTGAAACCCATAGTGTACATAGTATTAATATAATCATTTGTTGTCGTGTTATTCTGTAAAGTATCAATGTTTATGTCACCAATATACAAAATGTTTTTACATACAATTCCTTTTACATTTTGTTCAAGTTCTAATATATAATCATTTATACTACATTCAATAAAATCTATTAAAAAATCAAGTTCCTTATGATACAAGTATAATGCCTCAGCAGTATTCATTAAAATACTCTGATCAGAAAAGTAGTATTTCTCTTTAATATAAGCTATGACTCCCCCTGATCTATTTCTTTCTCTTGTATTATAAAGTTTGTTATACCCCTTAAGATTATAATTATCAATTTCACATTCCTTAATCCATATTTCACTTAATAACAAAATATCTATATCCATATTTTCAATTGTTATCAAGAGTTCATCTAAATTTTGCCTAATGCTCCTTATGTTCAGATGATAAATGTTTTATACCGCTGTATTGTCTTTTATAAGAAATGTCTCTGCTTCGTCCACGTTATTTAGTTCAGTGATTTTTTCAATTGAATCATAATCCATGAACACCCGTTCACCTCTCTTAATATCGTGGTCTTCCATCGCACAAAACCTGGTTTGAATTATTTCTCAATTTATCCAAGTCCTCTTTCCTCCTTACCTGTATTACTCTATCATTCTCACTTTTTCGAAGAAAGACCTTTCCTCCTTTCATCCAAACAAATTTATAATCATTTTCACTCTTGAATTTTCTGGCTATAAAATGTAATTCCTTAACTTTTCTTGTAACATGTTCATTGATAAAAATCTTTTGTAAAGGCTTTTTTGTTTAAGGCAAAAAAAAAAAAAAACATAACACGCCCCCGGGTGTGCTCGAACCACCACCCTTTCGGTTAACCGCCGAACGTGCTAGCCGATTGCGCCACGGAGGCTTGCAAAGCTGAAATATTAATTTAGTTCCATAAAAAATATTAATGAAATGTTTAAGGCATGAAAAAACATTACACGCCTCCGGGTGGACTCGAATCACCAACCTATTGGTTAACAGCCGACTGCGCTAGCCGATTGCGTCAAGGAGGCTAGCGAAGTCAAAGTCCTAATTTGGTTCCTTAAAAAAATGAAAGTTTAATGGCAAAAAAAGAAAAACATTACGCGCCCCCGGGTGGGCTCAAACCACCAACCTTTCGGTTAACAGCCGAACGCGCTAGCCGATTGCGCCACGGAGGCTTGCAAAGCTGAAATATTAATTTAGTTCCATAAAAAATATTAATGAAATGTTTAAGGCATAAAAAAACATTACACGCCTCGAGGTGGACTCGAATCACCAACCTTTCGGTCAACAGCCGACCGCGCTAGCCAACTGCGTCAAGGAGGCTTGCGAAGTCAAAGTCCTAATTTGGTTCCTTAAAAAAATGAAAGTTTAAAGGCGAAAAAAAAAAAAAAACATTACACGCCCCCGAGTGGGCTCGAACAACCAACCTTTAGGTTAACAGCCGAACGCGCTAGCCGATTGATCCACGGAGGTTTGCGAAGTCAAAGTCCTAATTTGGTTCCTTTAAAAAGTAAAAGTTTAAAAGCGAAAAAAAAAAAAACATTACACACCCCGGGTGGGCTCGAACGACCAACCTTTCGGTTAACAGCCGAACGCGCTAGCCGATATCGCCTCAGAGGTTTGCAAAGCTGAAATATTAATTTAGTTCCATAAAAAATATTAATGAAATGTTTAAGGCATAAAAAAACATTACACGCCTCCGGGTGGACTCGAACCAAAAACCCTTCGGTTACCAGCCGAACGCGCTAGCAGACTGCGCCTCGGAGGCTTGCAAAGCTGAAATATTAATTTAGTTTCATAAAAATTATTAATTAAATGTTTAAGGCATAAAAAGACATGACACGCCTCCGGGAGGACTCGAACCAACAACCTCTCGGTTAACAGCCGACCGCTCTAGCCAATTGCGTCAAGGAGGCTTGCGAAGTCAAAGTCCTAATTTGGTTCCTTAAAAAAAGAGAAAGTTTTAAGGCAAAAAAAAAAAAACATAACACGCCCCCGGGTGGACTCGAACCACCAACCTTTCGGTTAACAGCCGAACGCGCTAGCCGATTGCGCCACGGAGGCTTGCAAAGCTGAAATATTAATTAAGTTCCATAAAAAAAATTAATGAAATGTTTAATGCATAAAAAAACACTGCACGCCCCCGGGTGGGCCCGAACCACCAACCTTTCAGTTAACAGCCGAAACCGCTAACCGATTGCGCCACGGAGGCTTGCGGAGAAAAATCCTAATTTGGTTCCTTAAAAAATATAAATGAATGTTTTAAGGCATATAAAAACTATACACGCCACGGGTGGGCTCGAACCTCCAACTTTTCGGTTAACTGCCAAACGCGCTTTCCGATTGCGTCACAGAGGCTTGCGATGCCAAAGTCCTAATTTGGTTCCTTAAAAAAATGAAAGTTTTAAGGCAAAAAAAAAAAAAAAAAAAAATAACACGCCCCCGGGTGGGCTCGAACCACCAACCTTTCGGTTAACAGCCGAACGCGCTAGCCGATTGCGCCACGGAGGCTTGCAAAGCTGAAATATTAATTTTGTTCCATAAAAAATATTAATGAAATGATTAAGACAAAAAAAAAAAAACATTACACACCTCCGGGTGGACTCGAACCACCAACCTTTCGGATAATAGCTGACCGCGCTAGCCGATTGCGCCACGGAGGCTTGCATAGCTGAAATATTAATTTAGTTCCTTAAAAAATATTAATGAATTGTTTAAGGCATAAAGAAACATTACACGCCCCCGGGTGGGCTCGAACCACCAACCTTTCGGTTAACAGCCGAACGCGCTAGCCGATTGCGCCACAGAGGCTTGCGGAGAAAAATCCTAATTTGGTTCCTTAAAAAATATAAATGAATGTTTTAAGGCATATAAAAACGATACACGCCACGTGTGGGCTCGAACCTCCAACCTTACGGTTAACTGCCAAACGCGCTTGCCGATAGCGGCACAGAGGCTTGCCGAGCTATAATCCTAATTTGGTCCGTAAAAAATATTAATGAAAGTTTTTAGTCATAAAAAGAACAATACAAGCCCTCGGGTGGGTTTAAACACAAACCTTTCGGTTAATAGCAGAACGCGCTAGCCGATAGCGCAATGGAGGCTTCCGAAGCTAAAGCCCTAATTTGGTTCCATAAAAAATGTCAATGAAGGTTTTAAGGCATAAATAAATATTATACGCCCCCGGGTGGGCGCGAACCACCAACCTTACGGGTAACAGCCGAACGCGCTAGCCGATTGCGTCAAGGAGGCTTGTAAAGTTAAGGTCCTAATTTGGTTCCTTAAAAAAATGAAAGTTTTAAGGCATAAAAAAACATTGCACGCCCTCGGGGGGGGGGGGGGGGGGGGGCTTGAACCACCAACCTTTCGGTTAAAAGCCGACCGCGCTAGCCAATTGCGTCAAGGAGGCTTGCGAAGTCAAAGTCCTAATTTGGTTCCTTAAAAAAATGAAAGTTTAATGGCCAAAAAAAAAAACATTACACGCCCCCGGGTGGGCTCGAACCACCAACCTTTCGGTTAACAGCCGAACGCGCTAGCCGATTGCGCCACGGAGGCTTGCAAAGCTGAAATATTAATTTTGTTCCATAAAAAATATTAATGAAATGTTTAAGGCATAAAAAAACATTACACGCCTCCGGGTGGACTCGAATCACCAACCTTTTGGTTAACAGCCGACCGCGCTAGCCGATTGCGTCAAGGAGGCTTGTGAAGTCAAAGCCCTAATTTGGTTCCTTAAAAAAATGAAAGTTTAATGGCAAAAAAAAAAAAAAAACATTACACGCCCCCGGGTGGGCTCGAACCACCAACCTTTCCGTTAACAGCCGAACGCGCTAGCCGATTGCGCCACGGAGGCTTGCAAAGCTGAAATATTAATTTTGTTCCATAAAAAATATTAATGAAATGTTTAAGGCATAAAAAAAAAATTACACGCCTCCGGGTGGACTCGAATCACTAACCTTTTGGTTAACAGCCGACCGCGCTAGCCGATTGCGTCAAGGAGGCTTGTGAAGTCAAAGTCCTAATTTGGTTCCTTAAAAAAATGAAAGTTTTAAGGCAAAAAAAAAAAAAAAAAATAACACTTCCCCGGGTGGGCTCGAACCACCAACCTTTCGGATAATAGCTGACCGCGCTAGCCGATTGCGCCACGGAGGCTTGCATAGCTGAGATATTAATTTAGTTCCATAAGAAATATTAATGAATTGTGTTGGAATTTTTATTTTATTCTGTCGTAATGTATTAACTGTTTCATTTGTTTAACCGTATGCAAATTTCTGTAGCTTAAGAAGGTATTTAAGCAGTCGACTGTATCCATGTACGGGTGATTCTATGTGTTGATTTTGTCTGTTTAACATGTTCTGTAAATACTTTTATTTTACGTTAATTCTTGAGTATAAGAATAAATATATTTTAAATTAATATGCTAGTTCTCAGTCTCTAACTACACCAGGCAATGGCACTGCGTGCACAAACTCTGCTACTTATCGGAATATTGGTCATGGGCCTTCTTCATGCGTTAAAAGGTCCAATAGTTGCAAACTGGTGTAGTATTTGAAAACTATTGAACTGTTTGAAAAACTGAAATGGCTCAAGTGCAAGAACTTTCGTATACATTTCCAAAGCTGTCCGACTATAATTATGCGTCCTGGAAACTCAACATAAAGTGTGTTTTGATTGATAGAAATTGTTACGAGTTTGTTACAAACGCTGAAGAAGTCAAATGTGATGACGCTGCGTCTGAACGAGATAAAAGAGACTTTGAATGGCGTAAACGAAGGGCTTATACCACCATTTATCAATCTGTAGAAAGGAAATTTCAAATTCTCATCGCACAAACAGAAAGTGGAAAGGAAGCCTGGGAAATTCTCAAGTTAAATTTCGAACCGACATCCCGAGCACGTTTAGCTGGATTACTGGATGAATTCTTTCAACTGAAATTTAACCCGAGAGAAGAAACTGTTGGTTTATTTTGCAAGAAAGTAGAAGAAAAAACGCTACAAATAAGAGATGCTGGTTTTGACATGCCAGAGTTGTTACTGTGTTTCCAACTTATACGCCGTTTACCCGAAGAATATGATAACTTAGTTCAAATACTGTACAGATTAGAAGATAAAGATTTTACGCTGGAAAATGTATCGAAGCAACTTATCACCGAGTATGGAAGAATTTGTTTGAAACGCAAAGATGAAGGAAAAATTATAGCTGATGCGTACACGACAAAATTTAAGTCTCCTGACGAGAAACCTCCAATGCAAAAGAATTTCGGAAATAGAAAGCCATCGTCTTCAAGCAGTGGAAGCGACCTGGATCCTCGAAACAATTGGAATTCTTCACGACTTAATCGTATGGGGCCGAAATTTAGCTGCAGTTACTGCGGGAAACTAAATCATTTGGAAGAAAAATGCTTCAAAAAAGCCAGAGATCTCGAGAGGAAACAAGCTTTATATTGCGAGTCTACAAAACAGACTGAATTAGCTTTCAATACTTCATCCATTGATAGAAAGATAGTAGAATTTCTGATAGACTCTGCATCGACTTCACATTTTGTAAATGACAAAGAACTCTTTAGTACTTACCGAGATATTCCTCATCAAAAAGTACTGATTGGTGACAAAGACAGTTCCTCCGAAGTCCACGGAATTGGTGATATAGACTTTACTATTCAAGACACGAAAGGTAATATAGACATTATTTTGAAAAATGTACTTTATGCACCGAACATGAGGAGAAATTTAATTGGTGGGGCTAATGTAGACATCGCAGGATGTAAAATTCTATGGGGAAATAATAGAATGGTTGTATATGATAAATTTGACAAATATTTGTTTACTGTACCCCGCGTAAATAAATTGTATGTAGTTAAAGGTTACGCTACAAATTGTAAAAATTTTGCTTTTTCTACTAGCTTAAGTTCTGAAATTGTTCACCGTAGATTCTGTCATACTAATTTACCTTTATTAGTAAATATGAGTAAAAATAATTGTGTAAAAGGAATTGAAAATATTAACAGTAAAAACGTAAATAAGGTATGTGAAACTTGTGTTGTAGCAAAATCTGAAAGAATGTCGTTCAAGAGAGGTTACCAGTATAAACGTAAATCTAATCAAGTTCTCGAAAGAGTGTACATGGATTCATGGGGTGCTTCTCCAGTTGACTCTTTAGCAGGGGGAGATATTTTTTGTCTATCGTCGATGATTATTCTAGGAAAACTGAAGTTTATATAATAAAAGACAAAACTGAAGTTTTTGAATGTTTTAAAAAGTTTTTAGTAAAAGCTGAAAGGCAGACAGGTAAAAAACTAAAGTGCGTGCGAACAGATAACGGTCTTGAATTTACGCATAAACAATTCGAGAAATTTTTGACCGAGTTAGGAATAAAAATTGAAAGATCTTCAATTTATACTCCGGAGCAAGTAGGAGTTGCGGAAAATTTCAATAAAGTAGCTATGAATGCAGTTCGAGCAATGCTACAGGACAGTGGATTGAAACCTGAATTTTGGGGGGAAGCTCTTTTAATGCATGTTCACACGAAAAATAGAACTGAACACAGTTTAACGGAAGGTCTAACGCCACAGGAAATATGGACGGGATTCAAACCTTCGGTAAGACATTTAAGAATTTTTGGATCTTTAGCATATGTTCACGTTCCTAAAGTTAAACGACATAAACTTCAACCTAAAGCTTTGATAGGAATTTTAGTTGGATATGCGAATAAAACTAAAGGGTATAGGATTTATGTTCCAAAAGAAACGAGAGTTATAGAAACTATACATGTGCGTATAGATGAAAGTAGAAATGGAGTAAATGCATTATTTGGGAAAAATAATGGTTATAAATACACGAATTCAAAGTTTCATCAGTGCCCGATTGAATCTAACAATTTTAAAAACTCGACACTTGATCTCAATCATGAAATTGCGGGTAAAAACTTTAGTGACGAGGAAGACGAAAAACCTAATGAACGTAAAACTTTAAGTTCCATAGATATTTCAGAATGGAATAGAGTTGAAAAACCTAGAACAAAAAGTACAAGAATTGATGTTTATTATTATACCCCAATCACAAACGTAAGATTAAGGTCTTTAAATGATGTAAGAAAGTATTGTAGGAAAAATAAAATAGCTTATGAACCTGCGAAATTTGATTTTGTTCCTAAAACTAAACATCCTAAAGCGGAAAATTTGAAAGAATCTTCTAGTGATTCTGACCTTGATTTAAATGAAATTTTTCAAAATGAAGTTTTTAACGTTGAAATTCCTAAATCGTTTGAGGATGTAAAAATTAATCCAGACAGGGAGAAATGGAATGCCGCGATGCAGCAAGAATATGACATGATGCAAAAGAGGAAAGTTTGGCGGTTGGTTGATCCTCCAAAAAATGCTACAATATTAGGTTGTAGGTGGGTTTATAATATAAAAAATACTGAGAAAAATGGCAAGAAATACAAGGCAAGGCTATGTGCAAAAGGGTATGAAATGAAATATGGAATTCATTTTCATGATTATTTTTCGCCAGTTATCAATTTCTCTATCATAAAACTAATGTTCATTTTATTGGTATCAATGTTAAAATGGTATCATGTGCAATTAGATGTGAAATCTGCCTATTTATATGGTACGTTAAAAGAAACTATTTTCGTGAAGCAGCCACCTGGGTTTGTTGTAAGTGGTGCTGAAAACAAGGTTTGTTTATTCGAAAAATCTATTTATGGTTTGAAACAAAGTGGAAGAGAATGGAATTCTGAACTGGACAGTATATTGCAAAATATTGGTTTTCACAAGTTAAAATGGTGTAACTGTTTGAACAAAATGAATGATAATGCTGTTTCAGTTGTCTATGTAGATGATTTTGTTCTATTCGCTAAAGATAAAAAAGTACTGAAATTAGTAACTGGAATGTTGAAAAGTAATTTAGAAATAACTGAAATAGGATTAACTAAATATTTGCTTGGTGTTAATTTTGAAAGCATTAATGGTATGTTATTCATTCATCAAAAAACCTATATTGAAAAACTAGAGTTAAAATTTAAAGATTTGCCTAAAAGTTACGTTAAATTACCATTCAAAACTGGTTATGTTTTACCAGGTAAAGTCAACGAAAGTGAGATAGTAGAAACTGAAATTATGAGGAAATTTCCGTACCGAACTTTAATCGGTTGTTTGTCATTTTTGGCTTCCAGATCAAGGCCAGACATAAGTTTTTCTGTAAATGTAATGTCACAATTTTGTAATGGATATACATATCAACATTGGTTACTAGTAGCAGACATTTTAAATTATGTTTTAGCTACCAAAAGTTACAAGATAAATTTTTCAAATGTAGAATCATTAAACTTATGTGCATATTCAGATGCCAATTGGGGGTGTCATCTGACTAAAAGACATTCAAGTAGTGGCTTTGTAATTTATTTTTGTAACGTTCCGTTTGCATGGAAATCATCAAAGCAAAAATGCGTAGCACTCAGTTCAATGGAGTCTGAATTCATTTCCTTGACTGAAAGTGTAAAAGAGTTAACTTGGTATTCCAGAGTTTTAAATGAACTAAATTTATGTGGTGTAATTAAACCTATTCAGTATTGTGATAATGAATCTGCAATTTATTTTTCGAAAAATAGCCAGGAAAATTTTAAAACTAAACATATTGATATAAGGTGTCAATTTATAAGACAAATGATAGATGAAAATGTTTTTGATTTGAAATTTGTGAACTCTAAAAGTAATAGAGCGGACTTTTTGACAAAACCTCTTTTGTTTGCAAAGTTTCAACTTGCTATTAGTAAGATTTTTGAATGATTGTTTTTCTATTGAAGAAAAAAAGTCTACATTTACGACAGATGGGGCCGTTTGTTGGAATTTTATTCTGTCGTAATGTATTAACTGTTTCATTTGTTTAACCGTATGCAAATTTCTGTAGCTTAAGAAGGTATTTAAGCAGTCGACTGTATCCATGTACGGGTGATTCTATGTGTTGATTTTGTCTGTTTAACATGTTCTGTAAATACTTTTATTTTACGTTAATTCTTGAGTATAAGAATAAATATATTTTAAATTAATATGCTAGTTCTCAGTCTCTAACTACACCAGGCAATGGCACTGCGTGCACAAACTCTGCTACTTATCGGAATAAATTGTTTAAGGCATAAAGAAACATTACACGCCCCCGGGTGGGCTCGAACCACCAACCTTTCGGTTAACAGCCGAACGCGCTAGCCGCTTGCGCCACGGAGGCTTGCAAAGCTGAAATATTAATTTTGTTCCATAAAAAATATTAATGAAATGTTAAAGACAAAAAAAAAAAAAAAAAACATTATACACCTCCGGGAGGAATCGAACCACCAACCTTTCGGATAATAGCTGACCGCGCTAGCCGATTGCGCCACGGAGGCTTGCATCGTTGAAATATTAATTTAGTTCCATAAGAAATATTAATGAATTGTTTAAGGCATAAAGAAACATTACACGCCCCCGGGTGGGCTCGAACCACCAACCTTTCGGTTAACAGCCGAACGCGCTAGCCGATTGCGCCACAGAGGCTTGCGGAGAAAAATCCTAATTTGGTTCCTTAAAAAATATAAATGAATGTTTTAAGGCATATAAAAACGATACACGCCACGTGTGGGCTCGAACCTCCAACCTTACGGTTAACTGCCAAACGCGCTTGCCGATAGCGGCACAGAGGCTTGCCGAGCTATAATCCTAATTTGTTCCGTAAAAAATATTAATGAAAGTTTTTAGTCATAAAAAAAACAATACAAGCCCTCGGGTGGGTTTTAACACAAACCTTTCGGTTAATAGCAGAACGCGCTAGCCGATAGCGCAATGGAGGCTTCCGAAGCTAAAGCCCTAATTTGGTTCCTTAAAAAATGTCAATGAAGGTTTTAAGGCATAAATAAATATTACACGCCCCCGGGTGAGCGCGAACCACCAACCTTACGGGTAACAGTCGAACGCGCTAGCCGATTGCGTCAAGGAGGCTTGTAAAGTTAAGGTCCTAATTTGGTTCCTAAAAAAAATGAAAGTACTAAGGCATAAAAAAACATTGCACGCCCTCGGGTGGGCTTGAACCACCAACCTTTCGGTTAAAAGCCGACCGCACTAGCCAATTGCGTCAAGGAGGCTTGCGAAGTCAAAGTCCTAATTTGGTTCCTTAAAAAAATGAAAGTTTAATGGCAAAAAAAAAAAAAAAAAAAAATTACACGCCCCCGGGTGGGCTCGAACCACCAACCTTTCGGTTAACAGCCGAACGCGCTAGCCGATTGCGCCACGGTGGCTTGCAAAGCTAAAATATTAATTTTGTTCCATAAAAAATATTAATGAAATGTTTAAGGCATAAAAAAACATTACACTTCTCCGGGTGGACTCGAATCACCAACCTTTTGGTTAACAGCCGACCGCGCTAGCCGATTGCGTCAAGGAGGCTTGTGAAGTCAAAGCCCTAATTTGGTTCCTTAAAAAAAATGAAAGTTTAATGGCAAAAAAAACATTACACGACCCCGGGTGGGCTCGAACCACCAACCTTTTGGTTAACAGCCGACCGCGCTAGCCGATTGCGTCAAGGAGGCTTGTGAAGTCAAAGGCCTAATTTGGTTCCTTAAAAAAATGAAAGTTTTAAGGCAAAAAAAAAAAAAAAAACACGCCCCCGGGTGGGCTCGAACCACCAACCTTTCGGTTAACAGCCGAACGCTCTAGCCGATTGCGCCACGGAGACTTGCAAAGCTGAAATATTAATTTTGTTCCATAAAAAATATTAATGAAATGTTTAAGACAAAAAAAAAAAAAACATTACACACCTCCGGGTGAACTCGAACCACCAACCTTTCGGATAATAGCTGACCGCGCTAGCCGATTGCGCCACGGAGGCTTGCATAGCTGAAATATTAATTTAGTTCCATAAGAAATATTAATGAATTGTTTAAGGCATAAAGAAACATTACACGCCCCCGAGTGGGCTCGAACCACCAACCTTTCGGTTAACAGCCGAACGCGCTAGCCGATTGCGCCACAGAGGCTTGCGGAGAAAAATCCTAATTTGGTTCCTTAAAAAAATGAAAGTATTAAGGCATAAAAAAACATTGCACGCCCTCGGGGGGGGGGGGGGTTGGGGGGCTTGAACCACCAACCTTTCGGTTAAAAGCCGACCGCGCTAGCCAATTGCGTCAAGGAGGCTTGCGAATTCAAAGTCCTAATTTGGTTCCTTAAAAAAATGAAAGTTTAATGGCAAAAAAAAAACATTATACTCCTCCGGGTGGACTCGAACCACCAACCTTTCGGATAATAGCTGACCGCGCTAGCCGATTGCGCCACGGAGGATTGCATAGCTGAAATATTAATTTAGTTCCATAAAAAATATTAATGAATTGTTTAAGGCATAAAGAAACATTACACGCCCCCGGGTGGGCTCGAACCACCAACCTTTCGGTTAACAGCCGAACGCGCTAGCCGATTGCGCCACAGAGGCTTGCGGAGAAAAATCCTAATTTGGTTCCTTAAAAAATATAAATGAATGTTTTAAGGCATATAAAAACGATACACGCCACGTGTGGGCTCGAACCTCCAACCTTACGGTTAACTGCCAAACGCGCTTGCCGATAGCGGCACAGAGGCTTGCCGAGCTATAATCCTAATTTGGTCCTTAAAAAATATTAATGAAAGTTTTTAGTCATAAAAAAAACAATACAAGCCCTCGGGTGGGTTTAAACACAAACCTTTCGGTTAATAGCAGAACGCGCTAGCCGATAGCGCAATGGAGGCTTCCGAAGCTAAAGCTCTAATTTGGTTCCTTAAAAATGTCAATGAAGGTTTTAAGGCATAAATAAATATTATACGCCCCCGGGTGGGCGCGAACCACCAACCTTACGGGTAACAGCCGAACGCGCTAGCCGATTGCGTCAAGGAGGCTTGTAAAGTTAAGGTCCTAATTTGGTTCCTTAAAAAAATGAAAGTTTAATGGCAAAAAAAAAAAAACATTACACGCCCCCGGGTGGGCTCGAACCACCAACCTTTCGGTTAACAGCCGAACGCGCTAGCCGATTGCGCCACGGAGGCTTGCAAAGCTGAAATATTAATTTTGTTCCATAAAAAATATTAATGAAATGTTTAAGGCATAAAAAAAAATTACACGCCTCCGGGTGGACTCGAATCACCAACCTTTTGGTTAACAGCCGACCGCGCTAGCCGATTGCGTCAAGGAGGCTTGTGAAGTCAAAGTCCTAATTTGGTTCCTTAAAAAAATGAAAGTTTTAAGGCAAAAAAAAAAAAATAACACGCCCCCGGGTGGGCTCGAACCACCAACCTTTCGGTTAACAGCCGAACGCGCTAGCCGATTGCGCCACGGAGGCTTGCAAAGCTGAAATATTAATTTTGTTCCATAAAAAATATTAATGAAATGTTTAAGGCATAAAAAAACATTACACGCCTCCGGGTGGACTCGAATCACCAACCTTTTGGTTAACAGCCGACCGCGCTAGCCAATTGCGTCAAGGAGGCTTGTGAAGTCAAAGCCCTAATTTGGTTCCTTAAAAAAAATGAAAGTTTAATGGCAAAAAAAAACATTACACGCCCCCGGGTGGGCTCGAACCACCAACCTTTCGGTTAACAGCCGAACGCGCTAGCCGATTGCGCCACGGAGGCTTGCAAAGCTGAAATATTAATTTTGTTCCATAAAAAATATTAATGAAATGTTTAAGGCATAAAAAAAAATTACACGCCTCCGGGTGGACTCGAATCACCAACCTTTTGGTTAACAGCCGACCGCGCTAGCCGATTGCGTCAAGGAGGCTTGTGAAGTCAAAGTCCTAATTTGGTTCCTTAAAAAAATGAAAGTTTTAAGGCAAAAAAAAAAAATAACACGCCCCCGGGTGGGCTCGAACCACCAACCTTTCGGTTAACAGCCGAACGCGCTAGCCGATTGCGCCACGGAGGCTTGCAAAGCTGAAATATTAATTTTGTTCCATAAAAAATATTAATGAAATGTTTAAGACAAAAAAAAAACATTACACACCTCCGGGTGGACTCGAACCACCAACCTTTCGGATAATAGCTGACCGCGCTAGCCGATTGCGCCACGGAGGCTTGCATAGCTGAAATATTAATTTAGTTCCATAAGAAATATTAATGAATTGTTTAAGGCATAAAGAAACATTGCACGCCCTCGGGTGGGCTTGAACCAATAACCTTTCGGTTAAAAGCCGACCGCGCTAGCCAATTGCGTCAAGGAGACTTGCGAAGTCAAAGTCCTAATTTGGTTCCTTAAAAAAATGAAATTTTAATGGCAAAAAAAAAATAACATTACACGCCCCCGGGTGGGCTCGAACCACCAACCTTTCGGTTAACAGCCGAACACGCTAGCCGATTGCGCCACGGAGGCTTGCAAAGCTGAAATATTAATTTTGTTCCATAAAAAATATTAATGAAATGTTTAAGGCATAAAAAAACATTACACGCCTCCGGGTGGACTCGAATCAACAACCTTTTGGTTAACAGCCGACCGCGCTAGCCGATTGCGTCAAGGAGGCTTGTGAAGTCAAAGCCCTAATTTGGTTCCTTAAAAAAATGAAAGTTTAATGGCAAAAAAAAAAACATTACACGCCCCCGGGTGGGCTCGAAACACCAACCTTTCGGTTAACAGCCGAACGCGCTAGCCGATTGCGCCACGGAGGCTTGCAAAGCTGAAATATTAATTTTGTTCCATAAAAATATTAATGAAATTAAAAAAAAAAAATATTACACACCTCCGGGTGGACTCGAACCACCAACCTTTCGGATAATAGCTGACCGCGCTAGCCGATTGCGCAACGGAGGCTTGCATAGCTGAAACATTAATTTAGTTCCATAAGAAATATTAATGAATTGTTTAAGGCATAAAGAAACATTACACGCCCCCGGGTGGGCTCGAACCACCAAACTTTCGGTTAAAAGCCGAACGCGCTAGCCGATTGCGCCACAGAGGCTTGCGGAGAAAAATCCTAATTTGGTTCCTTAAAAAATATAAATGAATGTTTTAAGGCATATAAAAACGATACACGCCACGTGTGGGCTCGAACCTCCAACCTTACGGTTAACTGCCAAACGCGCTTGCCGATAGCGGCACAGAGGCTTGCCGAGCTATAATCCTAATTTGGTCCGTAAAAAATATTAATGAAAGTTTTTAGTCATAAAAAAAACAATACAAGCCCTCGGGTGGGTTTAAACACAAACCTTTCGGTTAATAGCAGAACGCGCTAGCCGATAGCGCAATGGAGGCTTCCGAAGCTAAAGCTCTAATTTGGTTCCTTAAAAAATGTCAATGAAGGTTTTAAGGAATAAATAAATATTATACGCCCCCGGGTGGGCTCGAACCACCAACCTTACGGGTAACAGCCGAACGCGCTAGCCGATTGCGCCGCGGGGGCTTGCTAAGCTGGAATATTAATTTTGTTCCATAAAAAATATTAATGAAATGTTTAAGGCATAAAAAAAAATTACACGCCTCCGGGTGGACTCGAATCACCAACCTTTTGGTTAACAGCCGACCGCGCTAGCCGATTGCGTCAAGGAGGCTTGTGAAGTCAAAGTCCTAATTTGGTTCCTTAAAAAAATGAAAGTTTTAAGGCAAAAAAAAAAAAAAAAAAAAAATAACACGCCCCCGGGTGGGCTCGAACCACCAACCTTTCGGTTAACAGCCGAACGCGTTAGCCGATTGCGCCACGGAGGCTTGCAAAGCAGAAATATTAATTTTGTTCCATAAAGAATATTAATGAAATGTTTAAGACAAAAAAAAAAAAAACATTACACACCTCCGGGTGGACTCGAACCACCAACCTTTCGGATAATAGCTGACCGCGCTAGCCGATTGCGCCACGGAGGCTTGCATAGCTGAAATATTAATTTAGTTCCATAAGAAATATTAATGAATTGTTTAAGGCATAAAGAAACATTACACGCCCCCGGGTGGGCTCGAACCACCAACCTTTCGGTTAACAGCCGAACGCGCTAGCCGATTGCGCCACAGAGGCTTGCGGAGAAAAATCCTAATTTGGTTCCTTAAAAAAATGAAAGTATTAAGGCATAAAAAAACATTGCACGCCCTCGGGGGGGGGGGGGCTTGAACCACCAACCTTTCGGTTAAAAGCCGACCGCGCTAGCCAATTGCGTCAAGGAGGCTTGCGAATTCAAAGTCCTAATTTGGTTCCTTAAAAAAATGAAAGTTTAATGGCAAAAAAAAAACATTACACACCTCCGGGTGGACTCGAACCACCAACCTTTCGGATAATAGCTGACCGCGCTAGCCGATTGCGCCACGGAGGATTGCATAGCTGAAATATTAATTTAGTTCCATAAAAAATATTAATGAATTGTTTAAGGCATAAAGAAACATTACACGCCCCCGGGTGTGCTCGAACCACCAACCTTTCGGTTAACAGCCGAACGCGCTAGCCGATTGCGCCACAGAGGCTTGCGGAGAAAAATCCTAATTTGGTTCCTTAAAAAATATAAATGAATGTTTTAAGGCATATAAAAACGATACACGCCACGTGTGGGCTCGAACCTCCAACCTTACGGTTAACTGCCAAACGCGCTTGCCGATAGCGGCACAGAGGCTTGCCGAGCTATAATCCTAATTTGGTCCGTAAAAAATATTAATGAAAGTTTTTAGTCATAAAAAAAAACAATACAAGCCCTCGGGTGGGTTTAAACACAAACCTTTCGGTTAATAGCAGAACGCGCTAGCCGATAGCGCAATGGAGGCTTCCGAAGCTAAAGCTCTAATTTGGTTCCTTAAAAATGTCAATGAAGGTTTTAAGGCATAAATAAATATTATACGCCCCCGGGTGGGCGCGAACCACCAACCTTACGGGTAACAGCCGAACGCGCTAGCCGATTGCGTCAAGGAGGCTTGTAAAGTTAAGGTAGTAATTTGGTTCCTTAAAAAAATGAAAGTATTAAGGCATAAAAAAACATTGCACGCCCTCGGGGGGGGGGGGGGGGGGTCTTGAACCACCAACCTTTCGGTTAAAAGCCGACCGCGCTAGCCAATTGCGTCAAGGAGACTTGCGAAGTCAAAGTCCTAATTTGGTTCCTTAAAAAAATGAAAGTTTAATGGCAAAAAAAAAAAAAACATTACACGCCCCCGGGTGGGCTCGAACCACCAACCTTTCGGTTAACAGCCGAACGCGCTAGCCGATTGCGCCACGGAGGCTTGCAAAGCTGAAATATTAATTTTGTTCCATAAAAAATATTAATGAAATGTTTAAGGCATAAAAAAACATTACACGCCTCCGGGTGGACTCGAATCACCAACCTTTTGGTTAACAGCCGACCGCGCTAGCCAATTGCGTCAAGGAGGCTTGTGAAGTCAAAGCCCTAATTTGGTTCCTTAAAAAAAATGAAAGTTTAATGGCAAAAAAAACATTACACGCCCCCGGGTGGGCTCGAACCACCAACCTTTCGGTTAACAGCCGAACGCGCTAGCCGATTGCGCCACGGAGGCTTGCAAAGCTGAAATATTAATTTTGTTCCATAAAAAATATTAATGAAATGTTTAAGGCATAAAAAAAAATTACACGCCTCCGGGTGGACTCGAATCACCAACCTTTTGGTTAACAGCCGACCGCGCTAGCCGATTGCGTCAAGGAGGCTTGTGAAGTCAAAGTCCTAATTTGGTTCCTTAAAAAAATGAAAGTTTTAAGGCAAAAAAAAAAAAAAAATAACACGCCCCCGGGTGGGCTCGAACCACCAACCTTTCGGTTAACAGCCGAACGCGCTAGCCGATTGCGCCACGGAGGCTTGCAAAGCTGAAATATTAATTTTGTTCCATAAAAAATATTAATGAAATGTTTAAGACAAAAAAAAACATTACACACCTCCGGGTGGACTCGAACCACCAACCTTTCGGATAATAGCTGACCGCGCTAGCCGATTGCGCCACGGAGGCTTGCATAGCTGAAATATTAATTTAGTTCCATAAGAAATATTAATGAATTGTTTAAGGCATAAAGAAACATTACACGCCCCCGGGTGGGCTCGAACCACCAACCTTTCGGTTAACAGCCGAACGCGCTAGCCGATTGCGCCACAGAGGCTTGCGGAGAAAAAACCTAATTTGGTTCCTTAAAAAATGTCAATGAAGGTTTTAAGGCATAAATAAATGTTACACGCCCCCCGGGTGAGCGCGAACCACCAACCTTACGGGTAACAGTCGAACGCGCTAGCCGATTGCGTCAAGGAGACTTGCGAAGTCAAAGTCCTAATTTGGTTCCTTAAAAAAATGAAATTTTAATGGCAAAAAAAAAAAAAAACATTACACGCCCCCGGGTGGGCTCGAACCACCAACCTTTCGCTTAACAGCCGAACACGCTAGCCGATTGCGCCACGGAGGCTTGCAAAGCTGAAATATTAATTTTGTTCCATAAAAAATATTAATGAAATGTTTAAGGCATAAAAAAACATTACACGCCTCCGGGTGGACTCGAATCAACAACCTTTTGGTTAACAGCCGACCGCGCTAGCCGATTGCGTCAAGGAGGCTTGTGAAGTCAAAGCCCTAATTTGGTTCCTTAAAAAAATGAAAGTTTAATGGCAAAAAAAAAAACATTACACGCCCCCGGGTGGGCTCGAAACACCAACCTTTCGGTTAACAGCCGAACGCGCTAGCCGATTGCGCCACGGAGGCTTGCAAAGCTGAAATATTAATTTTGTTCCATAAAAATATTAATGAAATTAAAAAAAAAAAATATTACACACCTCCGGGTGGACTCGAACCACCAACCTTTCGGATAATAGCTGACCGCGCTAGCCGATTGCGCAACGGAGGCTTGCATAGCTGAAACATTAATTTAGTTCCATAAGAAATATTAATGAATTGTTTAAGGCATAAAGAAACATTACACGCCCCCGGGTGGGCTCGAACCACCAAACTTTCGGTTAAAAGCCGAACGCGCTAGCCGATTGCGCCACAGAGGCTTGCGGAGAAAAATCCTAATTTGGTTCCTTAAAAAATATAAATGAATGTTTTAAGGCATATAAAAACGATACACGCCACGTGTGGGCTCGAACCTCCAACCTTACGGTTAACTGCCAAACGCGCTTGCCGATAGCGGCACAGAGGCTTGCCGAGCTATAATCCTAATTTGGTCCGTAAAAAATATTAATGAAAGTTTTTAGTCATAAAAAAAACAATACAAGCCCTCGGGTGGGTTTAAACTCAAACCTTTCGGTTAATAGCAGAACGCGCTAGCCGATAGCGCAATGGAGGCTTCCGAAGCTAAAGCTCTAATTTGGTTCCTTAAAAAATGTCAATGAAGGTTTTAAGGAATAAATAAATATTATACGCCCCCGGGTGGGCTCGAACCACCAACCTTACGGGTAACAGCCGAACGCGCTAGCCGATTGCGCCGCGGAGGCTTGCTAAGCTGGAATATTAATTTTGTTCCATAAAAAATATTAATGAAATGTTTAAGGCATAAAAAAAAAATTACACGCCTCCGGGTGGACTCGAATCACCAACCTTTTGGTTAACAGCCGACCGCGCTAGCCGATTGCGTCAAGGAGGCTTGTGAAGTCAAAGTCCTAATTTGGTTCCTTAAAAAAATGAAAGTTTTAAGGCAAAAAAAAAAAAAAAAAAATAACACGCCCCCGGGTGGGCTCGAACCACCAACCTTTCGGTTAACAGCCGAACGCGTTAGCCGATTGCGCCACGGAGGCTTGCAAAGCAGAAATATTAATTTTGTTCCATAAAGAATATTAATGAAATGTTTAAGACAAAAAAAAAAAAAAAAAAACATTACACACCTCCGGGTGGACTCGAACCACCAACCTTTCGGATAATAGCTGACCGCGCTAGCCGATTGCGCCACGGAGGCTTGCATAGCTGAAATATTAATTTAGTTCCATAAGAAATATTAATGAATTGTTTAAGGCATAAAGAAACATTACACGCCCCCGGGTGGGCTCGAACCACCAACCTTTCGGTTAACAGCCGAACGCGCTAGCCGATTGCGCCACAGAGGCTTGCGGAGAAAAATCCTAATTTGGTTCCTTAAAAAATGAAAGTATTAAGGCATAAAAAAACATTGCACGCCCTCGGGGGGGGGGGGGGGCTTGAACCACCAACCTTTCGGTTAAAAGCCGACCGCGCTAGCCAATTGCGTCAAGGAGGCTTGCGAAGTCAAAGTCCTAATTTGGTTCCTTAAAAAAATGAAAGTTTAATGGCAAAAAAAAAAAAACATTACATGCCCCCGGGTGGGCTCGAACCACCAACCTTTCGGTTAACAGCCGAACGCGCTAGCCGATTGCGCCACGGAGGCTTGCAAAGCTGAAATATTAATTTTGTTCCATAAAAAATATTAATGAAATGTTTAAGGCATAAAAAAACATTACACGCCTCCGGGTGGACTCGAATCACCAACCTTTTGGTTAACAGCCGACCGCGCTAGCCGATTGCGTCAAGGAGGCTTGTGAAGTCAAAGCCCTAATTTGGTTCCTTAAAAAAATGAAAGTTTAATGGCAAAAAAAAAACATTACACGCCCCCGGGTGGGCTCGAACCACCAACCTTTCGGTTAACAGCCGAACGCGCTAGCCGATTGCGCCACGGAGGCTTGCAAAGCTGAAATATTAATTTTGTTCCATAAAAATATTAAAAAAATGTTTAAGACAAAAAAAAAATATTACACACCTCCGGGTGGACTCGAACCACCAACCTTTCGGATAATAGCTGACCGCGCTAGCCGATTGCGCAACGGAGGCTTGCATAGTTGAAATATTAATTTAGTTCCATAAGAAATAATAATGAATTGTTTAAGGCATAAAGAAACATTACACGCCCCCGGGTGGGCTCGAACCACCAACCTTTCGGTTAACAGCCGAACGCGCTAGCCGATTGCGCCACAGAGGCTTGCGGATAAAAATCCTAATTTGGTTCCTTAAAAAATATAAATGAATGTTTTAAGGCATATAAAAACGATACACGCCACGTGTGGGCTCGAACCTCCAACCTTACGGTTAACTGCCAAATGCGCTTGCCGATAGCGGCACAGAGGCTTGCCGAGCTATAATCCTAATTTGGTCCGTAAAAAATATTAATGAAAGTTTTTAGTCATAAAAAAAACAATACAAGCCCTCGGGTGGGTTTAAACACAAACCTTTCGGTTAATAGCAGAACGCGCTAGCCGATAGCGCAATGGAGGCTTCCGAAGCTAAAGCTCTAATTTGGTTCCTTAAAAAATGTCAATGAAGGTTTTAAGGCATAAATAAATATTATACGCCCCCGGGTGGGCGCGAACCACCAACCTTACGGGTAACAGCCGAACGCGCTAGCCGATTGCGTCAAGGAGGCTTGTAAAGTTAAGGTCCTAATTTGGTTCCTTAAAAAAATGAAAGTATTAAGGCATAAAAAAACATTGCACGCCCTCGGGGGGGGCTTGAACCACCAACCTTTCGGTTAAAAGCCGACCGCGCTAGCCAATTGCGTCAAGGAGACTTGCGAAGTCAAAGTCCTAATTTGGTTCCTTAAAAAAATGAAAGTTTAATGGCAAAAAAAAAAAAAAAAAAAAAACATTACACGCCCCCGGGTGGGCTCGAACCACCAAACTTTCGGTTAACAGCCGAACGCGCTAGCCGATTGCGCCACGGAGGCCTGCAAAGCTGAAATATTAATTTTGTTCCATAAAAAATATTAATGAAATGTTTAAGGCATAAAAAAACATTACACGCCTCCGGGTGGACTCGAATCACCAACCTTTTGGTTAACAGCCGACCGCGCTAGCCGATTGCGTCAAGGAGGCTTGTGAAGTCAAAGCCCTAATTTGGTTCCTTAAAAAAATGAAAGTTTAATGGCAAAAAAAAACATTACACGCCCCCGGGTGGCCTCGAAACACCAACCTTTCGGTTAACAGCCGAACGCGCTAGCCGATTGCGCCACGGAGGCTTGCAAAGCTGAAATATTAATTTTGTTCCATAAAAATATTAATGAAATTTAAAAAAAAAAAAAAAAATATTACACACCTCCGGGTGGACTCGAACCACCACCCTTTCGGATAATAGCTGACCGCGCTAGCCGATTGCGCAACGGAGGCTTGCATAGTTGAAACATTAATTTAGTTCCATAAGAAATATTAATGAATTGTTTAAGGCATAAAGAAACATTACACGCCCCCGGGTGGGCTCGAACCACCAAACTTTCGGTTAAAAGCCGAACGCGCTAGCCGATTGCGCCACAGAGGCTTGCGGAGAAAAATCCTTATTTGGTTCCTTAAAAAATATAAATGAATGTTTTAAGGCATATAAAAACGATA